>NC_058089.1:113501689-113772750 GCF_014858855.1 Bufo gargarizans
GGAGTTTAAAAAATAAAAGCGCAAAAATGGAAAACCACCATGTCAGGAAGGGGTTAATGAACCCAGCCTAACCCCTGGGGATATGTATGGCTACACATGGAGAGGAGGATCTACACCTCTCCTCCCTCCACATCGGCTGGCTGAGAGGTGTGGGGCTCCTATCTGGAGCATGCTGCGCTATTTTGTGCGGTAAAATGGCGTGTTTTCTAATGGAAACCAGATGCCATTAAAGTCAATAGGGCCCATCAGGTGTTATACTTTTTCGTAATTTCAAGAAAACACCACTCCCATTATTCTGCTCCTATATTGCAGCAACATTACAGAAATAAAAGTGCCAGTGTGAGCCCAGCCTTACCGCTCCTCTAGGATGTAGTTACACAGGGACTGCTTCAACCTGGAATATCTCAGGCCGTATAGCACCTAGAGACAGGAGTCAGGTCTGGTTTTAAAAGCATTACCTGCAGATCTCACGGACCCGATTCTATGAGTTATACATTATCCTGACTACTTTTGATGTCAGCAGCGCGTAGCTCATTAAGAAAGTCAGGTGTGGTGAGCGGGCTCGGTGGGTATATAGGGTGTGTGATAGTCTGTCTGCACACATATCCCTCAGTGCGGTCATGGGTAAAAGGGCAATGTATCAGAGCTGCAAAGAGATGACTATTGGCTTTTGAGCACCTGGTGGAGGTATTTCTGAGACTGCGCAGTGTGTATTGTTCTCGTGCTGCCGTGGTGAAAGTTTATGGTGAGTGGACAAATGGCGCCATTGTGAATGAGCGACGTGGAAACTGCAGAGCACCACATGCCATTAATGTGAGAGGGTACAAGGGTGACTGACACACTACAGGGGGGCAGCTCAACGCCACTTTAAACCACAGGCTCCCAGACGTGTGTGTAAAACAGTGAACCCTACTGCATATGGGGCTCCGAATCAGAAGTTGCACCAGCAGAAAAGGCTTAAATTTTCACAGCTGTATCAGAATTGGACCTCCACTGATTAGCGAAGGGTTGTCTTCTCCATCTAGTCATGCTTTCTGCTTCTTGGAACGGATGGGTGTTGGTGCATCAGGCAAGAAACATCAGAGAACAAATACCCTGCAACCATTGCTGGAAGAACACAAGCTGGTGGTGGTAGCGTTATGGTCTGGGGAAGGTTTTCATGGTATTCTCTGGGCCACCCAACCATGCGGAAGGCACTCTCAGCTGATTTGTGTATAAATCCATCCTTGCAGATCACGTACACCCATACATGCCGATTGCCTTCCATGGGGCAGATGGCATCTTCAAGCAAGAAAATGTGACATGTCACACGGCTAGAAATTTCTGACATTGGTTGGAAGAGCATGACCAAGACTTCCTAGTACTACTCTGGCCTCCTAATTCCCCAGACTAGAACCCAGTAGAACATCTGAGGGATCCCCTCCAGCAGCTGTGGGGTGCAATGCAGTAAGTATGGCTCCAGATACCTGTGACAACCAACCAGGACCTTATCGAGTCACCCCCAACCCATCTAGCTGCTGTCCTTGCCGCAGCTGCTGCTCAGAATGTGACTTGACTGTGTATCTCAGGTTGTATGGTAGCTAGATTGGTCCATCTAGACCTGGCTCCTATCTCTAGGTGCTATACAGCCTGAGATACAGCTGTTAGTAGACTACTGAAAATTTCCACTGGCACTGGCCTCTCGCTGGAAATACCGGAAGATTGGTTATCTACCCGCCAGGTGGCAACCCTATTTAGCAGCAGTCTGATACCCTGCACCCAGACGATTGGCGAAGGTTGAATTTACATGCAGGAGATCTGAGAAAAGTTTTGCAACGTTTCATTTATCTGAATGGGGCTTGAAGAAATCTGTGCACATGCAACAAACAAGGCCCTTCAGATGCATAGAACAGAATTTCCGGGAATTTAACATGAAGAACACAGGCGATCATCTATTCATCGCTGCTCCCTTCCCTGACAGAGACGAAGTGTGATGTCCGCTGTGAAGCCATTCACTGGCCTCAGCACAGTGTCCCCGACCACAGAGGCGCAGCGGTCACATACTGAATGTGAACGGGCTCTAATTGGCGAGCGATACTTTGCATTCTCAGAAGACGCACAGGCTTAATTAAAATGTGTTTATTACCAAAATACAATATGAAAGTCAATATGTGACAAACTTTCTTGTAACGCAAAATAAATTATTCTAACATTTTACAGTATCTTCCATTGTAGTTGAAATAGTAAAGTTTTTTTTTTGTTGTTTTATTTTTACCTCCTTGCCCCGTACAGATACTGCCGCAGCTAGAAGACAGACAGTCTGGCGTCTTAAGGCGAGAAGGGCGTGAACATTTGGAGATATAATGTATCAAACAGGAGAAGCCATTACACTGTGTCAGTTTATGAGAGCAGAGAACTTTGGCTTATGGGGTGGGATACATTGTAGTGTTCCATGATCCTGCGGAGGAAATCACTGGATGGTAAAGACAAAAGTATCGAGAGCAGAGCACCATTATGTCTTATTCCTGGAAATGACAATGTACGATCGAGGGGCTAAAAGCAAACACAAGGTCTAGATGCCGACAGACAATCATTGAGCCAATTCCCCCTAAACAGTGAACAGGTCTAGTGGGAAGGGGATAAGCGGCACCGCTGATCTCTACAGAACACAAAGGGTCCTTTATCCCCTGACAGGACTGGGTGGAGAACCCTTGGCAGTACTTGAACAAACTACATTGTAGTGGATCAGAATCCGTTAAGAATCGTGTAATGTCTATGTCTGCTGTAAAGGGGATGTCCAAATGCTGATTGGTGAGGGTCCAACGCACCCCGACAATCGGCTGTTCGGCAGTAGCGTCCGCATCCAAACGGCAGGTCCCTCAATTGTGTAGGGACGGAGCTGGTTACCATTCATTACAATGGGAGCAGCGCTGCTGTGTAGCTCTGGCGCCTCTGCAGACCAGCTGGCCGTGGGGAGCGGGGTGTCCGGATAGTGATGGCCTATCCTGAGGATAGTACAGGGTTGGACAACCCCTTCATGCCACACAGATGACATCAAGCAGACCAGTGACTTACCACAAGGCTGATGTGAACAGAACCAATTTATAGGAACTCAAGGGGTTGTCAAGAGCACAAAAATGGCTGCTTTCTTCCAAAAACTGTGCCACACCTGTCTCTGGTATTGCAGCTGAGCCTCATTCACTTCAATGGGGATGAGCTGCAATACCAAACTGAACCCATGGGACCGGTGCGGTGCTGGTTCTGGAATACAGCGGCCATGTATTTCCAATTCTGGACAACTTCTGTAATCTATGGTTTGTGGATGCACTTTCTGGTATCCCACAAAGTGAACTATAGGGGAACCCAATTTTGGTAATGTCACCACAATACTAGGGCAGGGAACAGCAACCTCCGGCACTCCAGATGTTCTGAAACTACAACTCCCAGAATCCTCCTTTCACTTCTCTAAGAGTTACAAGAACAGCCAAGGAAGTGTGCATGCTGGGAGTTGTAGTTTCGCAGCAGCTGGAGTGTCAAAGGCTGCCGATTCTTGCTCGGGTTTATTCAGGAACTGCTACAAAAACCTCTAAAGTTGGTGCCACCTACAGGTTGCTATAAACACACCCAAAGACCAGAAAATATACATCATATCTAGCGTGTCTAGTTGTGCATTGACAACTACTCAATGTCCATTGTCCAAGTCAGAAAAGGAGGTTGTCCCACTAAAAGGGGGTTCTCAGAACTGGACAATCTCTGCTTGTTTTAAGAGTTCATTGACGGCAACCTAATCACAAAGTCCACCTAATGTGAATGAAGGGGCCTCCTGACTCTCCCACAGCAGCAGATGTCATGGCAGAGGAGGGTTCGATCTACTGATCCCAGGGAGAGGTGTCAGATACTGGCTTTCTACCCTTGGTCGAGCAGAGCATGCATGTGAATGACCAGCTTAAAAAGGACCTGTCACCTCTCCTGACATGTGTGTTTTAGTAGCCACTTGTAATAATAATTCTGGAGCATGTTTTATGATGATTCAGTGTAGTGCCGTTCTTCTCTTATTCCTGGATAGTGTCAGACTGTGCAGGGACAACTCCCCAACTGGTAACACCCATCTGAACCTTTATCAAACTTCTAGCAGGAATAAGAGAAGAATCATAAGAAAACATGCTCCAGAGTTATTATTGCATGGGGAATGCAAGTATCTACTAAAACAAACATTTTAGGAGCGCTGACAGGTCCTCTTTAACTGGAATAACCACTCTTAGGGTAAATACATGTTCAGGATTTCTGAAATCTGCAGGTGTTCGCAGGGAAATCCGTGCATCAATCCGCATCAATTGGTGCGGATTTCCTGTCCCCATCTCAGACAGGAAAAATAAAATAAATTGACATGCTGCGGATTTTATCTGCATCGTGTGCATGAAAATTTCTAATTCTCATAGAATACAATGTACAAATCCGCACGCAATCGTGATCGTGTGCATTTAGCCTAAAGGAAGTCTGAGAATATGTGCTACCGCTGCAGCCGACTTGCGTGACACTTCTGCAACTTAAAGCGATGCACCGCTGCAGTCCATAGGAATACACTGACTTGTCAGGCAGTGGCATGTCTGTGGCCCACAGGTATATAGTATATACTTAAAGGAGCTGAAGCCGGACATACCCCTCCATTTTCACCCCTCTCGCCCAGGGCAAGGGCTGTTTAGGTTTTTAAGGCTACTAGGCGGAGGCTTCCGCCTAGCATTGTTTCCGGTGACATCACCAGCTCTGATGGGCGGGATTTAGCGCTGCCCTAGACTGTTTACAGGCCTCCGCCAGCTTTCCCCATGGAGAGCCCGGTACATCACCGGATCTCCTAAAAAAAAAAAAAAAAAAAGCTTTTGCCCTGCGTGATTCAGCACAGGGCAAAGGATAGCATCCGATGCTCATATCAGGGGGAATGCCTGGGTTAAAATGTGGGTATGTCCGGGTTTAGCTCTGAACCCGGCCAACCCCTTTAAGTGTATCCCTGTGGGCAACAGACATGCCACTGCCTGACAAATCAGTGTATTCCTATGGACTGCAGCGGCGCTGCCTAGTCTGTGTCCCTGAAGTGAGAACAGGGCAGAATTATACAGGTCAGAAATGCATCAAAAGCAGAAAACAGTTACTTGTACGTGTCCCTCTTAACATCACCCACTGTACAGGTTTAATGGCGGACGACCTGAAAGCAACCAGAATACAGCTGTCATTTTTCTAAGGCAGACTGGAAAATGACAGTCGAGACCCAACCGGTTGCTGTGGGTCTCTCCTCCGCCATTGTTTGCACCAGGTTTCTTCCTGGACATAATTCCCCTCGCCCCTCTGTGCTTCTAGGTTCTTTCTCAATAGTCGTTCATATAAGTAATGTCTAGCGCAGATTTATAGAAAGCGCGTCATTTTACACGGGAGAACAAAGAAATAAAAACACTCAAAATACAAAGCCTTATACATTATAATACAGAGTACAAAAAAGAAATGCAGTTATATTACTAGTCAGTTATGAAACCCTAATAATAAATGTAGAGTAAGAAATGTGCAAAACTGTAATGAAAAACCCTGTGACGCTGTGCACATTGCGCCTGCACTTCTGGGGCAGTCATGGCGGTTTTAGTCTCCACATGATTGCAGCCTATGTCTACAGGGAAAACGTCCTTTGAGTAATTAGACATCAGAATGGCTGCTGCTAGCATGTGCAGGCAACAAGTACGGCGAAACTAAACTAAAGGCGACCGCCAAGTGGCCGACGTAGCAGTGCTGCAACCCCTGAGCTGTCAGATGTGACAGGCTTCATCTCCATCCAGCAGTCACACCATATGTCTGGCGAACCTTACTGGCAAGGCTGCCATAGCAATAGGGCTAAGATTCTAAGGCTGCCATATAGCTCGAGCCTAAAGTGGTTGCAAACTTTTGGAGAACTGTGCTTTCAAAATCCACCACAACGCTGTGGTTTTTCACTTTGGATGCTGCGGACCCACCAAGCGGCGGCTGTCTGTGCACCTCGTCCCTTCTTGGCATGGTCGCGGATTTAAACTGCTGACCCGCAAACTGCAGCGCTGCCTCCCACTGATAACAATGGGAGGCAGACATCACGCAGATGCCGCTGGCGTTTCGGTGTAGAGTCCACACCAAAATTCCACCATGTGAACGGGCCCTTGAAGTCCAAAGCTGGTGGTCTTAAGGTGACCATAGATCTTAGATTAGTTAGCTGAATGCTCGCTTGGTCGACAGCTATTCCTCCAGCCCCCATACACATGCACTCTCGGCTTGACCCCTGCATGTGGGAGAAAGGAATAAGCTACTGCCCCTCACATAGAATTGGCCATGCTAAAATTCAACAACCTTATCCCTTTCCCCCGACATTAACAGAGCCGGGAAGCCCCCATATACATTGGATAGTGGGCACCGAAATTGACGGGCTCAGCCAACCTTCATCTAATCTGTTTGACCACCTCATGTCCACAGCAGACACATTCAGGGCCATGTCTGTCAAGGATCAGGTGCCACCAGCAGCCGATCGCTCCTGCCATTGGCTATGGACAACCCCTTTAAGATGTAAACTGCAAAGGCCAGTACAAGACCCTGAACAGATACCTGTGAAACTACTACACCAGCTGTTACTCTTATCGGCCCAAGCGGAATATTGAAGATAGATATATATATATATATATATATATATTTTTTGCCATAATTCCTATTTAATACGTCACTATGAATGAACTTGGAGATAGCACCACTGAGAAAATGCATCAGGACTCTCCGCCGATGACGACTGTGAAATGACATATAAATACTTAATAATAAATAGGTAAGAAAAACAACACACCGGGCATAATACTAAAAAAATAGATATTTTAAAAGGACTATACAAAAAAATAATAATATATAAACATGCTAGAAATGGAGGATTAGACGGCATTGGCTGCTAGCACAATGAATATCCAAACTGCAGTCCGCCCAAAGCGCTGCACAGAATTATAGAGGATCCCCGCCCCAAACGGGCGACACATTACTGAATTACACCGCTATTAATTCTTTTCACCGCCAGAGATGTTTGCATTTTTCGATATTTGATTGGTGGGGTCTGACTCCTGGCGTGCTGCAGCCTCCTCGCAGTATACCAAGCACAGCGCCTTACATTGGATAGTGGCTGTGCTTGGTATTGCAGCTCAATCCCATTCACTTGAACAGTGCACACAGAGGCCATGTAAATGATAGATGCATTCACTGCTGGACCCCCACCAATCAGATACTAACGATCTATCCTGAGGATAAGTCATCAATATACAAGTCCCGGAAAACCCCTTTTAAGTACATGTAACGGTCGCCGTCTATGTTCACTGGCAGGAAGAAGCGCATACTAAGGATTATATCGCTTGTTCAATCCCTTCAATTTTATGCCGACTACCCCACCTCCAGACACCTGTACAGATCAAAATAAGGAGGGGGAAAAATTATATTTCTTACAATAACTTCCTCAGATTCTGTCACCTTAAGACATAATGCAGATGCATTTTACACTCCACCTCATATAGACGCCCCTTACCCCCTGCAATTCTACGGAACTTGGATCCCCATAGGGTCCGGCTGCTGTGTTCACAACACGGACGATTAAACTGTGCTGCATTATGGTCGTCTCACTTCGGCCTAAATTTACACGACATAACATATATAAAAAAAAGCTAATAGAACGGCGCTATTTCTTCATACTTAACCTATACACTTTTGGTGAGCCGCTAGCACGTGTGTATTAAAGCATTGCGTGCATTTTATACATAGACCCCAGCAGACGCATATGGCTTACAAATATCCCACATTTCATCTCTTTGTAGGTTCTGAGCAGTCTAAGTACCCCCCCCCAGAAAAAAAAATAATAATAAAAAAAAAAAAATGAACAAGCTCAGCTGCCTACAAATACAAATAAAGCAGAATATGATATACACGGCATACATGCTGAAATAAATTACCATACGATCGACAAAGAAAAAATTATGGCGAACTGCGGTGAAATGAGTGAAGCTCGTTAAACGACAGAATAATGCTATGAAACGAAATGCAGATGCAAATTTTAGCACTAAGCAGATAGATGGGTCTATAAAGATGATGGCATCTTAAAGGGCATGAGTCAGGGCTTAAATGAGCTTTCTGTTTGCAGGATATTGGATTTCAACTGTACTGGTGTAGCACTGCCGTCCCTTTAAAGGTTTTCCCTGCAGAGAAGCACCTTCGGGGTGGCACTGTGCAGAGAAAACTAAGGAGGGACACAGTCATACACTTTAACAGTCTGCCATTCATTATCAGGATCATCAAGGTCCCTTAAAGGGCACCTGTCAGCAGATTTGTACCCATGACACTGGCTGACCTGTTACATGTGCACTTGGCAGCTGAAGACATCAGTGTTGGTCTCATGTTCATATGCGCCCGCACTGCTGAGAAAAATGATGTTTTAAAATATGCAAATGAGACATTAGGGGCAACGGGGGCGTTGCCATTACACCTAGAGGCTCTGGTCTCTCTGCAAATGCCGCGCCCTCTGCACTTTGACAGGACCAGGCAGTGTAATCATTATCACACCTGGCCATGTCAAAGTGCAGAGATTTCAGCAGTTGCAGAGAGAGCAGAGCCTCTAAGTGTAAAGGCAACACCCCCGTTGCTCCTAGAGGCTCATTTGCATATATTACAACATTTTTCTCAGCAATGCGGGCGCATATGAACATGGGAGCAACACAGATGCCTTCCGATGCCAAGCGCACATGTAACAGGTCAGCCGGTGTCATAGGTACAAATCTGCTGACAGATGCCCTTAACAGAGATTAAAGTGATGGCATATCCTAGCAATATTCCATCACTTTATAGGAATGCCGCTTTAATATGGGGTATATGTAATAGATTGGAGTATCCCTTCCAACAACGGTCCATGTGACGGCTGCATTTCTCGAGCTGACCAGAACTGCACCATGCGAGTATGGGACAGCAGACCCACAGTCGGGCTGGAACTCACAGCATCATAAATCGCTTTAATGCAGTAAGTTTGGGCCGTGGTCGGACTGGGAAATGCAGCCGTCACACAGACCACATTACGCGGACTGCACAAGCTCATGCGACACCCTCCCGTCTAGGGGGTCCCTAACAGTAGCAAGTAAAATTACATATTTCTAAACTGGTACAATCCTGACTAGCAACCAGCAGCTCTTATCTGACAAAAAACATCCAAATGCAATCAGATTTCACCAGGTGACACCCCCCCCCCCCCCCATATACGTGCCCACCGAATGAGTACAATGATCCCCATGATGTCCCTAAAATGCTACCTGGGTTAATGCTCCGGATGATTTAGGGGCTCCGCTTGCTTGGCTACATGTCATTCATATGACTAAGCACATGATGCTCATCTCAGGATATTGTTTTATAGAAAAATAGGTTCCATCCTGAGGACCAAATACATGGGATCCATGTTTGACTATTTCAAGACTCTGAAAGAGGCTGAAGAGGTCTGTGCCGTTTACCCCAACTCTAAATCCTGTAATATGGGGAGTCCACGGTCTCTGGGAAACAAGGCTATCTATAGAAGACTTATTCACTTCCATGCGTCTGGTGATTCTCACTGGCTCAAGACACAAGCGGCAGATCCATATCCATCACCGTCCGTCTTTTGTGATGCACAACACATAAGTGACCAGGTAAAGTAGCTATACACTATATGTACATTGCAATGGCTGCAAAAAATCTATATACACAATCCAGTACTGAGAAAGCTGTAAAAATATAACGGGTCACTGCGGTCACCAACCTTCTCAAACGTCCGGCAAATGTATGTGACGTAAAGAGAAAATCCAGCTTCTGTGAGCTCTGAACCTCATGGAGTTCACTACAGCTTTGCTTACAGGTTTCCATCATGGTTAATCCCTTGACAAAGGTCCATCAAATCAACGGGACTTTGTTTTAAGGGGTATTCCCATCTCTAGGTCAGACCCTAACTTTATCAGTGGGGGTCCATGCTCTGGAACTCCCTCAGATCCTGACAATGAAAGGGCTGCAATGGTGATTTGGTGCAGTCTCTTCTTAGCTTTTCCCGATTACCGAGCTGTGCGGGGAATGGCAGCCCAGACCCATTCATCTGAATAGAGCTGCGCTGCCGATCCCTTGTACAGCCGGGTGATCGGTGCAGGAAAGACGGTGAAAGGGGCTCAGTGGTAGACCAGCGCTCCTTTGTTTTCAGAGCCTGTGGGGCTCCCAGTGTTCAGACCCCCACTGACCATAAAGTGATGGAATTATCCTTACGATGCCATCACTTTATCAGATGGGTACACACCTGTAAGTAGTTTTGCCAGAGGTATCCACTAATGGATAAGGTGCAGAAACCTAATGCTAAGTTACCTGAGCCCTTGTACCTGGATTTTCACTTTAAAATGTACTTTTTTGTTTTTTTACGCTTAACGTGCGCCCTCATCCGTTATCATCGCTCCTCCACAAAAATTCATCTGCAATTGTGTAGCCTTAATGCATACTAGAGACTACATGCGTCCATATAAGAAGTATAACTGGAAGGAAACACAGCCATTCCCACCTCTAGCGTCTTTTCCTTTTCTAAACCCATTCCTGCATCTGTCAAATTGCAATAGAACTTAAAAAAACGTTCAATTCATTTTGAGGCAGCGGATCCTAAGGACTGAAGGGTCTCCCATCAAAGAACCCTTTGTTTTCCATTAAGGAACATAATATAGAATAAGCCTAACCCAGAAATGTCTCCATTGTAACAAATAATAAATTCTACAAGGAAAATAAAAAACACTTAGGCCCCTTTCACACGAGTGAGTTTTCCGTGCGGGTGCAATGCGTGATGTGAACACATAGCACCCGCACTGAATCCGGACCCATTCACTTCAATGGGTCTGTGTACATGAGCTATTTTTAACGCATCAGTTCTGCGTTGCGTGAAAAACGCAGCATGTTGTATATTCTGCGGGTTTTTTTTGCAGCCCTGGCCTCATAGAAGTAAATGGGGCTTCAGTGAAAAACGCATTGCATCCGCAAGCAAGTGCGGGTGCGATGAGTTTTTCAATGATGGTTGCTAAGAGATGTAGTTTGTAAACCTTCAGTTTTTTATCATGCGCATGAAAAATGCATCAAAACGCATTGCACCCACGCTGAAAAAACTGAACGCAATTGCAGACAAAACTGACTGAACTTGCTTGCAAAATGGTGCGAGTTTCACTGAATGCATCCGGACCTAATCCGTCACGCTCGTGTGAAAGGGGCCGAAAAGTGATGAAATGACTCGGTGACATGCGTCACACTCCAGGATGACCAGTGGTACCTTCTTATCTATAGTACGT
The DNA here is from genome assembly GCF_014858855.1 of Bufo gargarizans. Classification (NCBI taxonomy): domain Eukaryota; kingdom Metazoa; phylum Chordata; class Amphibia; order Anura; family Bufonidae; genus Bufo; species Bufo gargarizans. The sequence continues at coordinate 113,513,020 of NC_058089.1, forward strand.
GCCCTTTTATTTTTGTAAAAAAAAAAATTCATAGACTTCATGAGGAAACAGGCTTCAGGTCTGGTGGACGAGCCCCTCTTCAGGACGTGGCCTCGGATTTATTCAGTATGATGTTAATGATTTCTCCCTCGTGTGCTTTCATGTGCTCCATAAGAAGTTCTTTGCTTGTGGACTCGAAGCCGCAGATGCAGCAGCAGAAGAGCAGGACGCACAGTTCTGTATCGGGCCGGAGCTGGCTCTGCAGTTTCTCAGTGTCGTACAAGCTCTGACGCACAATATTCACCTTCTGGTTTTCTATGTAGGTTACTTCCGGGGCTGCGTGAATAGCAGAAATCACTCCATCACTGTCCAACCTCACACTCTGCTCTTCTATTCTGTTCTTCGAGGGCTCTGTCTGTATCCTAAAATGACAAAGTGCAATACATGGCAGACAAGGTGGATATGTTAATGCAGGTATACTCCGTAACACCCACGCTGTACTAGGCCTTAAAGGGGTTGTCTAGTTTCAGGAGGAAGCTGTACAGCACATGCAATCTGTCTGCAGTAAGTATAGATTGGTACTTACCCCCCGCTCCATCGCCGTGGTTCTCCTGACACAGGGCTCTTTATTTGGCTGCAGAAGTGATCTCACGTTCACAACATGAGACCACTAGAGCAAATCACTGGCCTCTTCGGTGCAATGCTGAGGCCAATGATTGGCTGCAGCAGTCGTAACCACAGCAGAGAGCTGTCGTGGGAGCTGTCAGGTACATAACATTCTATCCTTTATTGCAAGTGGATCACATGTTGTTCCGTTTCCTCCTGAAACAGGACAATCCCTTTAATATCCTAATTTTTTATTTTTTTTGCATGGACTGATTAAACAGCATGAACTTTATTTTCTCAGTTGGTGATTTTATTTCTTTTACCAATATTGGCATTTTATTGTGCGACAAGACACCATTGTTTATATTCTATAAGGGTGCATTCACACGACCATATAAATGGATCCGCATCCACGGGTGTGGACCCATTCATTTCAATGGGGTCGCAAAAGATGTGTGCTGTCCGCATCCGTTGTTCCGTTCCACGGCCCCACAAAAAATATGGAGCATGTCCTATTCTTGTCCGCAGCTGCGGACAAGAATAGGCATTCTCTATATAGTGCCGGCCATGTGTGGTCAGCAAAATGCGGAACACAATCTGCAATTTGCAGACCGCAAAACACTTACGGTCGTGTGAATGCACTCTTATTCAGATTCCATATTATTTATTTATATTTTTGGAGGGGAAGGGGGCTGTTTGCTGTCACTGCTTTATGAGAATGATTTCGTTGGAACCATTTTGGGGTACATAAGACTTTTCATTCAGTTTTTTTGGAGGCAAGACAAAGAAAACTAGCAATATTGGCTTTTTTTATGGTTGCTGAATAAACAACCAATCCTTCTTATTGTATGGGTTGTTAGGAACGCTATAGACAGGGCCTAATAAAAGTGTATGTAGATTGCTGACAGGAGGGCAATCGTTAGGCTCCTGGCTGCCTAAGCAACCCATGGTTACCATGCTATGGCACCACAGGGGTGCCAAGGGGTGAGGGAGCCACAGTCCTCCATCTAGCCACTGAGATGCCATAGGATCGGGGTTAATTCGATTCTGACCGTTCTAGCAAGGTGTCAGTTGTTTGTTGCAGTTGACTTTGGATAGAGCAGGCACAAGTCCTGGGCCTATGTCATTACCGCGGCATGGTGCAGGTAGGTTTTATAGTCAACTAGCAGAAAGACCCGGCTTTGCACGGGTATATTTAATCTATTTAATTTGTTTGTGTGTGTCGTTATATTGACAGTATCCCCCATAACAGTGACCTCTACAGCACCCCGCCCATCCCCTTAACTTTGACCTTTACAGCAGCCTGCCCCTTTAACAGTGAACTCCACAGTCTCCCAACCCCTTAACACTGACCCCCTCACAGTGCCCCGCCACTTTAAAATGGGACCTCCACAGCAGCCCATCCGCTTAACTTAGACCTACACAGCAGCCCACCCCTTTAACAGTTTCACAGCACCCCACTCCCTTGACATGGACCACCTCAAGGGCCCGCCCCTTTAACACTGACCTCACAGTACCCTGCTGCCTTAACAGTGACCTCAACGGAAGTTGCCTCTTTAATAGTGGCCCCTGCCCCCTTAACAGGGACCTCCACAGGGCACTGCCCCTTTAATGCTAGGGCTACATCTGTCGCGCAACATTTTATCTCAACAATTTTTATAATGATAGTCTATGGTGTTGCACTGCGACATGCTGCGAGTGCGACACGACTGATTTTTCTGCAACTGTCGCAGCATGTCACATGTCGCAGTGCAACACCATAGACCATCATTATAAAAATTGCCGCGCGACACATGTAGCAGTGTAGTTGTGCCCTGTGTGTGGTGCGACTTATTGTCGTCGTGTAGCCCTAGCCTAAAGCTGACCTACAGCAATGAAGGAAAATGGCTGGGTTGTTATGGAAACCTGGAGTAAAACTGCGTATATGTGGAGACTAAGAGCCTGCGAGCGTCTATTGGCTGATAAGGGACATGTGACCGTGTCTATGGCAGTTGGAATATGAAGAGAAAGATCTGCAGGCTTGTATTGGCTAATGCAGGTAATTTTTGGGGAATATCTCAGGAACGGTACGTCCTAGAGACCCGAGACCCCCACAGGGATGTGTATACAAAGCTTCGTTGAAATCGATGGTTGAGTTTTTGAGTGATCGCAGAACATACATACATATACATACACATATATATATATATATATATATATATATATAGATAGATGAAGATGATGGAAGATATGTAAATAGTTGACCGATTTACAGTCCTTTATGCATTTACTGAACATACCGACTACTCTGAGACATTGCCTCGTTGATTGCCTTATTCACTTGCTCGTAATTGTAGTTCTGGTCGCTGGCATGCTTCCACATGTGGGATTTTAACGAGGGAGGATGACTGCACACATAGCCGCAAAGCGAGCACCTAAAAAAGAAGAAACGGATGAAACTTCACTATAAAGAAAAAAACAATACGAGGATCTCTGCTCGCTGTCCATGAATGGAAATGTTCTTGTTTGCATTCAGGGCCAGTCACTTGAAGGTGTTCTGCCATTCCCCTGCATAAACACAGCAGCCACCATAACCACTCTTACTCGATTGCTGCCGAAACAAGATGTCAGGGCCATGTTTTCCATTTTGCACGAGTAACGCTCAATCATGAACAGTTCCCAAAGCTTCTGATCTACTCTCTGTTTCAATTTCTCTGCATTTTTAATATTCCTTCTTGCTGACAATGAACCCTTCCCAATATGTAGAAAAAAAAGCCTCCGTTTAGGATGTTATTATAACGCTAAGTGAACACGTTCCGAGTATTTGTCAGGAAAGCTTTCTGCGCATATGCCAAAGGAAGCCATATGCCCTCATTTCTGATGTATGCCACTGCGCGGCTATGCAACAGTATACGGAGATATATGTCAGGGACTACTCACAACATAAATCAGATGGACTTTTAAATTTTTGACCGTATTTTTGGTCTGCATCCAATCCACATGGGGTTCAGATGCGGACCCATTAATTTCTACAGGGCCGCAAAAAACGTGGACAGCACATGGATGTCATCTGTATGCTGTTCTCATCCATGTGGCTGTTCCGCAAATTATAGAACATGTCCTATGCTTGTCGATTTTGTGGACAAGAATAGGCATTTCTATAAAAGGGACCAAAAATAACACATAATGCACATGGCCGGTATCTATACTTTGCGGATCCGCGGTTTGCGGCCTGCAAAACTCATATGGTTGAGTGCATGAGGGCTAAAAACACATATTGCACCATGCGCTTCCAGCTACACAGACTGTATATGCCAAATGTATCCATAGGGCTCCATTCACCTGACCTTCTTCTGGACAGTATATGGTGGTATATTATTATTTTTTTCACATGTGCAACATTGTAGTACACTACAGATTCCATACAAAGGTATACAGTAAAAAACGCATACTTTTCTCACAATGGGAGCCTATTACCAGTGTATGCCTATACAATGAGCTACAATGCAGCCTGACGCCAAACGTATGTCATGAGATCTTCTTGACATAAGCTCTTAATGTAATGTGAACAGAGCCTTAGATTATTTTGGAGACTCTACATAAAGAGTGTTATTTTTTTTTTCTCTTCATCATCGCGGTCCTTGTGATTCTTTTGATTAACACAGTCACAATGGCGAGTTGGGATTTCAGATTTCTTTCAAAGTGGATGACTACATAACTATGTAAGTAATAGTCAGGTCGTTGCGAGATAAAACATGGAAATGATGCGGAGAATGGGTGGCCTGGGAAAAATGCATTTACATAAAATTCCACCCAAGCCGTGTGATAACTCAGTCAACGCCTTCCGTGAGATACTTGTTATTTTAATAAACACGCCTGTCTCTCTCGGTGTCTCGTCTGGGTCCCTAGGCAGGTGCACGCACTCCATCACCTGGACGGATTAAAGAGGAAAGAGCCGCAAATTCCGCTGCCGCGCGACGTAAATTCACGTACCTGTACGGTTTGTCAGAGTTGTGAATCCTTCTGTGGTTTCTCACGCCGACGTATGTGGAGCTGGTGTAGCTGCACACGTCACATCGATACAACTTCGAGATGCTTGATTTGTGATCTTGAAGGAGAAAGTTGTAAAAATAAAATAACACAATGATAATCTGGTATTGTAGCAAGCCGCGCTCTCACCGTGCAAAGAGTTTAGGTGAAAAACAATTATTACAAAGAAATAACACTTCCCCGGTCGCTTTTTACGAGAGATATAAACAAGTCGGTAGTTTGCAGCAATGCTAATGGAAAAGGTTTATTACACTTGAAATATCTAGGAATGTTTTAATGTGTTTGGAAACAGAGGAGAAAAAGCTTGTGAATTACAGCAACCTATTCTTAGATTGGTAGAAGTAGTGCAGGTAAAAAGCTGCTGCGGTCGGTAACATATAGGGGAGCATTTCTCAAACCGGGGTCCCACGCAGCAATCTATGGACCAAATGCTGGGACCCCCAGTGATCACAATATAGGGGTCCGGAGATCCCTGAATGAACTGCCAGCTAGACTACACTCACACAACAGTGAAAAAAATGGTCTTGAAAACAGACACACTATCGGTTTTTTATGGCCATTTTTCAATCTGAAATCCATTAGAAACAGAAGAATTATATTGGCTTTTTTTTTTATCCCAACTTCTGCAGTGGCCTCAGTATACAGAATGTCCCCTGGACATCAAATCCCCCACTATTATTAAAAGGGGTCGTCTCACTTCAGCAAATAATATTTATCATGTAGACAAAGTGAATATAAGGCACTTACTAATATATTGCGATTGTCCATATTGCCTCCTTTGCTGGCTGGATACATTTTTCCATCACATTATACACTGCTCGTGTCCAGGGGTTACGACCACCCTGCAATCCAGCAGCGGCGTCCGTGCTTGCACGCTATAGGAAAAAACCACCAGCTATGTTTGCTCCTGCAGTCCTGACCACCAGAGAGGTAAAACGCTTTTTCCTATAGTGTGCAAGCACGACCACTGCTGCTGGATTGCAGGGTGGTCGTAACCATGGAAACAAGCAGCCTACTATGTGATGGAAAAATAAATCAAGCCAGCAAAGGAGACAATATGGACAATCACAATACAGTAGTAAGCGCCTGATATTGACTTTCTCTACATTTTAAATGCTACTTGCTGAATTGACACAACCCCTTTAATGCTCTTCAGGATTAATGCCCCATTAGGGCCCCCAGTATTATTCACTCCCCCATTATTGTCTCCCAGTACTAGTAATGCCCCCCAATACTATTCATTCCCTCATCAGTGCCCCCCACTATTATTAATACCCCCAGTATGCTAGTGGGAAAAAAAAAAAAAACCTTCACCCCCCTGCACACACAGGAAACTCGCTCCTCAATAACGGCGCAGGACCTGCCCTCTAAGCATGCTGATTATTGCACCAGTTTTTAATGGCGGTTAGACAAAAAGGTGACCACTGATTTCAATGGAGTCCATCTGGCGGCCTTGATGTATGCCCTGCCCCCCTTTGACACCCCTGGGGTGCCATCGGTGAGTCGCTTAGGCAGCCAGAGGACGAACTATTCAATGGCAGGTAAAAAAACTACCATGTGAATAGCCCCATAGACTGGATCTAAAAATGGCCGTGTGGCGGTCGTCACTTAAACAGGTGTCCCGCGGCCATGGTTCCCGTTAGTGTGAATGTAGCCTTAAGCATGCATGCTGCTGCTGCTGTAGTCCTTCAGGCAGAGATAGCCGAGGATAGCATTTGGGCATCTTCGGCAGTCCCATAGAGAATGAACGAAGCGTCAGTACACGTGCTTGACCGCTGCTCCATTCATTCAGGGAACTCCACACCCCTAGTCTCCTGATCAGTGGGGGTCTCAGTGATCAGACAATTATCCAATGTCTGGAGACACCCCCTTGGGTCCTAGGCTGGATCTGATTTTGTGGTCTACAACCCCTATAATACCCTTCAAGTATTAGATTAAGTTAGTATTAGGTTAGAATAAAAATGCTTTTCGAAAATGCCATTTGAGAAGGGATTGGTCAGTAGTTTTCAGGTTCATCAATGATGCTGAACCCCAGGCGTGGACTGTAGCAAAGTTTGGGTAAGCCCTTCTCAATCTGTCAACCACCAAAACACCCGAATGATCAATCGCGATCCATCAGTTATATTTTTACGGTTTTTCTCTACCTTCAGAAGGACATTTCTCCTCCACCTCCTCTGTGCAGACTTGTGTCTCCTCACTTGTCGTAGACACGGTATCCAGAAGACCGCGATGCTCCCGTTCATGGTTCCTTAATTGACTCTGCAACAAATTCAATCGAAGATTAAGCAAAGCTGAAGACCCCGGAGGAGTTCTCATATTCCTTCCCCAATCAATGAGTGGGACTCGGGTCGCCCAACCCAAGTGAAGTGTCACCTTCAAGTCTTCCAGTCTGTCCTAGTCAAGACATGCAGCCCCCCCTTAATAAAAAGATATCATAGGCTACGACACTGCCTGCCCCCTAAACCAGGTAAGGCTAGCTCAGCTGAATGTAATACCTTTCACTTTGCGATTCACTGCTTTATTATGGAGAAGAAAAAAATAATCATATGCAAATGAGCAGTTAAGTGCACTGAGGGTGGAAACAAGCCACTCTGTGCACCATTGCTCCTCCAGCTCCTACCTCTCATTAACAGGACCAAGTTTCTGCGCAGCGCTCTCTCCTGGCCCTGTCAATGAAGGAGCGGGAAGGTCTTGCAGAGGAAGCGAGAGGAGCAAGCATGCAGAGTGGTTTTGCCCGCCCTCAGTGCACTTAACTGATCACTTGCTTACGGATGAAAAGTCCTTCTTCTCCAGAAGAACCGCTTGCCAACGGAAAGCTATCGATACATTCAGCTAAGCTAGCCCTGCAAGACATGGTGTCCGGTTTATAGCGAATTTCCTGCTGACAAATTCCGTTTAAAGGTGCTGACAGCTTTGGACAAAAAGATGATCATAAAATATCCCCCTATCTATACGGACCCCCCAGGGATCAGGTGTAATCTGTGAGCAAGTATGAGTAAAGGAGTATTTAGACGAACCGAGCAGCAGCAGATTGTCGGGAAGGAAGCGTTCCCGACGGTTGGCTGCTCGTTCGGTGAAGATCTGTATTTACATGCAGCGATCCCCTCCACAGTATGAGTAGAGTGGTTGCTATTGCCATCGCTCAACCCCATACAGCTGCATTGTTTCTGGGCAGCAAATCACTGTTTAGACGGCGCGATCTGCTGCTCAGAAACAATTTATGTGCCTGCACGAATTTTCATTTCACCCGATGAACGAGCGCTTTGCTCGTTCATTGGGTGATCTGCGGCACATTTAGACAGGCAGATTGTCAGGCATTCATTCCCGATAATCTGCCAGATTATCTGGGTGTCTAAATCCACTTTAAGTGTCCGACTGCGCCACCACAGGAGTTCCCATTCAAATGAATGGCCGTCTGTTTAATGTGTAATGCAGGACTGGTCCTCCAGACAGAGGGAGATGCTCTTTACAGACGCGCTCCATCAAGAGACAAAGATCATGAACAAGGGAGCCTCTCTAAAAACTCAGGATGCACATACGGGGTGTATGAGAATGGGTCTTCTAAACTGGACAACGTAAAACTCGCTCAGTTTTTGGCCTCCTCTGTGTCTCCATTCCTGACACTGCCCTTGCCACATGCATCCCTGTCCTCCACAATGTCACCATGAATGGACAGGTCATTTCTGACCTCAAGATCAGCACGCAATTTTTTATCAGTAGTAATAAGTTGAGTACAGTACAGAGTGCTGTACTGTAAGACACTTCATTAATGACTAGCTTTCTCAATTAGAATGGCTTGTACAGGAATTCTGCCGCACTAAATACTAGAGACTCCTGCTTTACTAGGTGTGGTTAAACTGCCTTGGAGAGTGTTCGAGCCACATTGTAAGTAGCAGACATTAGATGTCACACATTTCCACTTCTATTCAAGCTCGGTTTCTCCAACAAAACAAATAACTACTTTCACGCCTCTTTTGAACCAGTCCTCCTCTGTATCTAAGGCCCCTTTCACATGGGTGAGAAGTCCGTGCGGGTGCAATGGGTGAGGTGAACGCATTGCACCCACACTGAATACAGACCCATTCACTTCAATGGGGCTGTGCAGATCAGCAGTGATTTTCACGCATCACTTGTGCGTTGCGTGAAAATCGCAGCATGTTCTATATTCTGCATTTTTCACGCAAAGCAGGCCCCATAGAAATGAATGGGTCTGCAAGAAAATAGCAAGCATCCGCAAGCAAGTGCGGATGCGGTGCGATTTTCAAGCATGGTTGCTAGGAGATTAGAGGGATGAATGCAACCCTGGACCCCATTAAAGTGTATTCACTGTATTATTTTCCCTTATAACATGGTTATAAGGGAAAATAATAGCATTCTTATTACAGAATACTTACTAAAATGTGGATTGAGGGGTTAAAAAAAAAATATATAAAAAAATAATTCACCTTATCAACTTGATCGCGCAGCTGGCATGGTCTTCTTTCAGGACCTGCAAAAGGACCTTCGATGACGTAGTCGCCCTCACCACGTGGTAAGCGCGGTGACGTCAGCGCAGGTCCCGCTGAATGAAGATAGAAGATTTCAATCTTCATTCAGCAGGACCTGCGCTGACGTCACCGCGCCCACCACGCGGTGAGCGCGATTACGTCATCAAAAAGGTCCTTTTGCAGGTCCTGAAAGAAGAAGAAAGAAGAAGATGATGCCGGCTGCGCGAACAACAGGATGAGGTAAGTAAATTTTTTCTATTTTTTAACCCCTCAATCCACATTTTACTAAGCATTCTGCATTAAGAATGCTATTATTTTCACTTATAACCATTTTATAAGGGAAAATAATAAAATGAATAGAACACCTAACCCAAACTTCAGTGAAGAAGTCCGAGTTCGGGTCTGGGTACCACATTCAGTATTTTTTCACGCGTGTGCAAAACACATTGCACTCGCGTGGAAAAAACTAAACATTGGAACGCAATCACAGTCAAAACTGACTGCAATTGCGTGTCTACTCGCGCGGCTTTCCCACAAGGCATACGGAGCAAATCCTGGGCGCCCGTGTGAAAGAGGCCTAAGCTGCAAACCTTGCTGTCACCGTCAAGTGTCCTTTGTCCACGAGATGTACAGCAGTTTCCTGACACACTGGTGTAGCGGCTCATTTGGTCTACAAATGTACAATTCTTGCACAGGACTGCATACAATTTTGATCTTTTTCTGGGTTGGTGCAGGGTCTTTTGGGTGAACCAGCTGATGCATCAGTGCTTTCCCAGGTTTAAAGCAGACAGGGAAGCAATGTTTATTGAAATGTTTTTCAGATACCTCAGCTATGTACCTACCCAGCTTCACACCTTCACTGGCAATCTTGACATTCTTTTTTTCTTCAGTTTTAACCAAAGCCCAGTCTGTATACCCACAAGGTTCGACAAAAAGTACAGAGGAAACAACGGTGTCCTATGATGTCCCCTCCCTCTTCACATGTATTCCGACTGCAGGTCAGACAGTGAAGACAAGGGTAACGCAAGACGGCACCCGCAGCAGCAGAATAAATCTCATCTCAGATCAAGTGTGTTCCTTGCTGGACCTTTGCCTAACCACCACCTATTCTAAAGTTCTACAGACAGAAACATGGCCGTGCCATGGGATCACCAGTTTCACGCATCGTAGCCAACCTGTACATGGAGGAGGCGAAACGTAAAGCCCTAAACACATTCATGGGAACTTCACCCAGTCAATGGTTCCGATAGGTGGATGACACCTGGGTCAAAATAAAAAAATAAGAAGTGCCCAAGTTGAACGCATCAATGCAGTGGACCACAACATCAGGGTTACATGGGAAGATGTGCAGAACGCTACACTGGCTTTTGTGGGCTGCTTTTCGGACAGAAAGGCTGGAAACTGGAGTCAACAAGAAACCTATTTATACGGACCAGTACCTACAGTTCGATTCCCACCATCATATGGTGGGAGTCATTAGAACCCTACACCACTGAGCTGAAAAGATCTCAACCAGTGTAGAAGCTAAGATAAGGGAATTCAGGCACCTCAAAGGGGTCCTTAGAACTTGCAGGTATCCAGACTGGGCGTTGGTTAAGGCCTCATGCACACAACCGTATGTGTTTTGCAGGACACAGACACCAGCCGTGTGCATGCCGCCATTTTTCTTTCTCATTTCTGTAGAAATGTCCCATTCTTCTCTGCAAAACAGAGTCAGCGGAATGGATTACGGTGTGATGTCCGCATTTTTTGCGGCCTCATTGAAATGAATGGGTCCACATCTAAGCCACAAAAAATGTCGATCAGATGTGGAAAAAAAAATATGGTCGGGGGCATGAGGCCTACAACTGAGAAGAGAAGAAAAAAAATAATGTCAAGATTTCCAGCGAAGGGGCAAAGCAGGCAGACGCAAGAACTAGATTGGGGGAAACAAACGAGCGGCAACACCAGCGTACGGCGCAGCACAGAGGAGCCAACACCGGCAGTAAGGACTCAGCTGTGTATCTACATATAAAATGCAAATGACACTTACAATGCAGCTCAAACACCTCTCTCTAGGCAGTTTAACCACCTAATTGCTTCAGTGATGCAAATGCAATCAATACCTTAACTCCAGCACAAGTCACCAGTATTTTATGCAGGAGAATTCTTGCCATTCTAATTGAGAAAGCCAGTTGATGACTAGCGAAACGACTTCAAGTTCAGTTGCTCTGACTTTTTACTGCTGATATACACGACGTGGACATCACGTGACATCACTTTCAGCCATGGTGCCAGGAAGTCTGAACATCAACAAGCTCGTCCAGGACGACTGCCGTGACTGACAGCTTCAGCTGCTGTGGTGGTCAGAGATAGGACACTTGAGGGAGTCAGAGAAAACTGTTCATTTCCAGCTGTCCTCTACATACACAGTTGTTGCTTTAGTCTGACAAACCTTTTAAAAACACCAAATGTAGAAAATGATAAAAAAAAAAAAAAAAAAGGCAAATGTCCCATTAATACTTTACTTTTAATTGATGATAGTCTAATATTGAGAGTAAAATTGTGAGACATAAATAAGCTGTATATATGCCCCAGGAAATCAGATATTGCTCCTGCTCACAAGTCTGTGTCTGGCTGTAAGGCACCTGGCTGCAGCAGGAGCCCTCCTCCACCTCCCTGCATGGTTGGAGATCAGGAGCGCTAAGCCCCGCCCTCTCAGCTGCCGTCCAGATAATAATGGAAGGCACAAGGAGGAAAATAACACCAGTGATCTCTCTGCAATATTTCTACAGGCCTGCTTCTATCAGGATCAGCAGACAACGTGGACAGACCTTTCATCTGTTTACTTCTATCTTATTTCTAGGATTGCTGTCCCTTTATTCCCTTGATAACATGACAGTCAGCCTTCAGGGTACAGCCACATAGCACGGAGGTGCTGAGGTTGGGACGTGGCCATACAATCAGGATCATTTTAAGGGCTCATGCACACGAACATGTGCACCCCAAACCACGGACTGCAATGCATGGGGCACCAGCCGCATGCCTGCTGTTTGTGAACTCATTAATTTGAAAGGGTCCGCTATTCGCAAGATTCCGTCTGCACCGCAAAACAATAGATCAATGACAGGGGGGTGATCAGGGAGTCTATATTGGGTGATCACCACCCTGTCATTGATCACCACCCTGTAAGGCTCCATTCAGACGTCCGTATGTGTTTTGCGGATCCGATCCATGTATCCGTGGATCCGTAAAAATCATACGGACGTCTGAATGGAGCCTTACAGGGGGGTGATCAATGACAGGGGGGTGATCAAGGAGTCTATATGGGGTGATCAGGGGTTCATAAGGGGTTAATAAGTGACGGGGGGGGGGGGGGGGGGTGTAGTGTAGTGGTGTTTGGTGGTACTTTACAGAGCTGCCTGTGTCCTCTGGTGGTCGATCCAAACAAAAGGGACCACCAGAGGACCAGGTATATTAGACGCCGTTATCAAAACAGCGTCTAATATACCTGTTAGGCGTTAAAATCGCATCTCCAGCCTGCCAGTGAACGATCGCCGCTGGCAGGCTGGAGATCCACTCGCTTACCTTCCGTTCCTGTGAACGCGCGCGCCTGGGTGCGCGCGTTCACAGGAAATCTCGCCTCTCGCGAGATGACGCACGGATGCGTCCAGGAGGAATAAATCAACCGCCTCCCGGACGCATCCGTGCGTTACATGGTCGGGAGGCGGTTAAAGTCATCACCACATAAAGTGACACGTCAGATATGCAAAAAATGGCCTAGGCAGAAAGGTGAAAAATGGCAGGATCCTGAAGGGGTTAAAGGGGACCTGTTAAAGGCATTCCCTGTGTAATACCAATTCTGGAGCATCTTCTCTTATGTTTCATTCCTTTATTATTCCTGCTAAAAGTTCTGAATGAATTACTAGCAGTTTGCAATGAAGGTCCAGCTTGGTGTTACCATTTGGCAGTGTCACTGCACAGTCTGACATTATCAAATCAGTGCTGTCAGTGTCACATGGAAACCCAACCCCCCCCCCCCCCAAACTGGTAATACTCATCTGGACCTTTCATGCAAAAAATTCATTCCTAACTTCTAGCAGGAATAATGAAGGAATGAAAGACTAGATTGGCCAGAATGGTTATTCCAAGGGGGATGCAAGTAGTTACTAAAAAAGACATATTAGGAGGGGTTACAAGTTCTTTTTAAAGAGTTTTTTTCTGGAATTAAAAATTGATGATCCATCCTCAGCATAGGTCATTAAAGGGGTTATCCCATGACTAATGTAAAAAATGAAAATCAGACATCATATAGTGCATGACTCTAACAAAGCTAGAACCAGCTCTCTACTTCACATGGATCCAGAGATCTCCCCATTCATTGCTCTGCTAGATTTATATCACGCTGACAGCTCAAGGGGAGTGTCTTTTCTGCTGCAGATCAGTGGGCGTGTCCATGCTCTCCCCCTATCACAGCTTAAGGGGCGCGTCCATGCTCTCCCCCTATGACAGCTCAGGGGGCGTGTCCCTGTCCTCCCCCCATCACAGCTCAGGGGGCAGTTGGACGATGAAACTGAGCATGTGCGGCCTTCGCAGTGAGCAGGTCAAAGAAATAAGAAAAAAATAAATAAAAAATGCAGGTGGCGCTATACAGATACAATTTATTAAATAACTTAGTGGCTATGCTAAATTTTTAATTATACGCAATTACAAAAGTATTCAGATCTGGGTGCTGGTATAAAAACTGTAGGATATATTTCGTGGGACAACCCCTTTAATATATGATTGTTGGAGGTCCGTTTCCTGCCACCTCCGCCAATCAGCTGTTTGAAGGGGCCACTTCATGCTCACTGTATACCAACCGTGCTCCATACTGCAGCTCAGTTCCATTCACACAGGCCACGAGACAGGCAGACCTGATGTCACAAACTGGAGAAGGGGCCGCAGGAATCGCCTGAGCACCCCTCCAACAGCTGTTCGGCGGGGATGCAGGAGTCAGCCCCCGACCAATCAGATCTTGATAACCTATACTGCCGGGAGTCAGCCCACCGCCGATCTGATACCAGGATAGGTTATCAATATCAGAAACCAGACAACCCCTTCAAGTCCTGAGCAAACCCTTTAAAATGAATGGTTCAGCTTATCGTACAATAATGTGATACCAATAGGCTATACCTTGTAGAAGAAGGATTCGTTGCAGAGCTTGCACTCATACTTCGTGGTTTTGCAGTGGTTGATCATGTGGTTTTCAAGGTCACCGCTATTTTCTGCTATGTGCTCACAGATGGGGCACTGGTAAGGCTGTCTCTGGCGATGGACACGCAAGTGCTGCTTTATGTAGCCTTTGTTGTCACTGGTGTAATGGCACAGACGACACCGGTAGGGCCTTTCAGAATCGGGTATAAAGTCCACCAGGTTGCTGCTAGAGCTGAGGTCACTGGCGCACTCGCTCTGGGCATTGTCCTGCAACTCCTTCAGGATGTCTTCGTCTGTAGCGTTCTGATCCGTCCGCTCTCTCAGCTTCTCTATCACTTTAAGCAAAGACGTGCTGATCCCCATTTTCATGGGAGCCTCTGTCAGTTCACCTTTCTCTTCCACTTCCTTTTCCTTTTGGTTGAGGACATTATGCTCCTCAGGGACCTTCACAGACTCTACCTCTGGGCAGGATACTAAACTAACATCGCCATCTCCTTGACCGGTGTCTGGATCAACTGAACTGGAATCACGGATGAGGCGGAGACTGGTTTTAGGACATTCAACCACTCGGATGGGCATGGTTACCAAGGCTTCAGCCGCCAAAGAGTGAAGCCTTAAACACTCAGAGTTTGTCCTCCTGCGTACAGGAGGAGAATTCTCATCAGACCCCTCAAATCCTATGATGATCTCTTCACTCTCCACTGCATTCTTATCGGCATGATAAACCTCGACAGCACCGACCAGCTGGGACTCTTGAGGGACGATCTTCTTACCGTCCATTTCCGTACTGATCAGGAAGGATTTCTGTGGACCAGATTCCTCAGCTCCGGGCAAACGTTCTACAATTACATTCAAATGGCCCTTTGTATTTTGGCTATAGCTAATAATTTTCTGTGCGGAGGACAGAAGACTCTCCCGGATGAAGTTATCTTGATCATTTGTGGGTAAGGCCTCATCGACGACTACCAATTCCGTCATAGGAGTTGGGACACTAGTTTGGCTTAAAACCTCAGTTCTCTTGACCTGTACATCCATTGGCAACAAGCTGTGCTTCTGAACGACATCGCATCCTGATATCTGCACGTGCTGCTTGACGTAAAGATTTTCAGAGAGCACCGACTCGCTTCCCTGTGGAGTGTGAGCAACGGTGGAATCTGGTAATCCGGCGGACTCGTTCTCTTCCTCAAATATTGGGTAGGAGAAGTCAACCTCCCCTGCATGCTTCCAGGCATGCGTTTTTAACATTCGTTGTTGGCCGCAGGTGTATCTGCAGATGAGGCACCGGTACAGACCATACGCTTCGTAGGCGTACCACTTTTTCCTCGCTGGCTCAGCGGCATTTGTGCATGGGGAGACCTCCTTGTCCTCTCGGAGCTGGTCTTTAGTCTGTGACGGAGCAGTGACATCGCTTTCACAGTGTGTTTTAATGTGATCTTCGAGTTCACTGTGGCTTTTGAAAGTCAAGTGGCACTCGGAGCACATTAGGATGATCTCATTGTGCTGCCCGTGATTTTTCACATGGGCTGTGAGGACATCAAAGCAAGGGGAGATAAATTTGCAAAGACTACACTGGTAGAACATCACTTTTTTGCTGCTTGGAGCAGGACTATTGACGGCCTGATCGTCTGGATTCACTTCCTTGATCCTCTTGGGACAGAGGTTTGTGGGATCGGGCTCCTTAGATGGCGGAACGCTGAGGGCGTCATCTGGGTAAGAGCGTTTCTTCCCTTCAGGGCTTCTGCTCGATTCTTGGCTTTTCACCATTGCTGTGAGTTTCTGTATCACGCTAATCAAGGGCTCATTGCTTTTCTGTTGGACCTCAGTCGCATGCATCAAGGTGATCTTGGCGTCAGGAACCAGCTGAGTCCTACCTTCTTTTACCTGTACACCACCACTTTCCTTATCTTCCATCACACCTGAAAGAACAAAAACAATTAAAAGCTAAGTGTCTATTTTCTATAATTGTATAGTACTACCCCACTACTGACCTTAAAGGGACAGGATTCTTTTTTTTTTTTTTTTTTTTTTTTTAATCTTTTAATCCCCCAGTGGGACCTGGGAAGCTATAGTTACCTGCTCCCTTCACCGGTCCCCACATGTAAACTTCCTGCACAGATGGGATCACGTGTGCAGCTGCAGCCAATGACTGACCTCAGTGGTGGTTTTCCCAAGCGAGACATGACCCAGCAGGCCAGTCATTGGCTGCAGCAGTGCATGTGACCCCATCAACCCTGAGAGTCTGGTTAAGACAGCCCAGGAACCACAGAGCAGGTAAGTAGAGTCTGTGTGTGTGCACGGGACTTGCAAATTAGATCCTGGACAACACCCTTAGAGGGCTATTCCAGTAATAAGCTATCACCTATCCACTGAATAGGTGATAAGTGGTAGATTGGTTGGGGTCCAACTGCTCGGCCCCTATGACCATAAGAATGAAGGGGTATTGGTGTGAATCTGATGAAGTGACCTGTTCAGCCCGAAACGCGTAATGCTGATATCCAATAAAGAAGTTAATATCCATCAACCTGCATCTGACTTTTACCCACCGTGACGAGCAGCACACCCACTTCTCTGTATCCCGATAAGCCTGAGAATGGGGGGTTTCTAATCCCCTTTGGAATGGAGTGGAAAGTATTGGGGATTTTTTTCCCCCCAAAAATAAAAATCTAAACAAAAAGAACAATGGAGCTACAACTGGGAAAACTTGAAACAAGCTGGAAATTTGACAGTAAGGGAGTATAAGCCTGGGACAAACCAGTCTATTATAAGAGAAAAAAAAACAAAAAAGGGGTTTAGGGGCAGACTAGATGGACTGCGGGAACCTTTTCTGCCGTCAGTCTTTCTATCAGGATATTTTTGAAGT
This sequence comes from Bufo gargarizans, assembly GCF_014858855.1. Classification (NCBI taxonomy): domain Eukaryota; kingdom Metazoa; phylum Chordata; class Amphibia; order Anura; family Bufonidae; genus Bufo; species Bufo gargarizans. The sequence goes on from NC_058089.1 coordinate 113,530,156, forward strand.
GCTTAAGGAAACCAGAGCAACCAAGGAAAGCCATGCAAACACAGGTAGAACATGCAAACTCTATGTACACGTTACCTCGGGTCACATGCAGGACGAGTGGCTGCAAGGAACAATCACCGCGCTGGCATCGTCTGAATACTTTGAATAATTTTCTTTACATTGCATTTACCCGGGTACGAGGCTAATATTATATCATACGTAAACCAGAGCACTCACATACCCGCTCCTCAAATCATTGACCAAACTGGGAAAATATATATATATATATATATATATATATATGTTCTGCAATCGCTCAAAAACTCAAACATCGATTTCAACGAAACTTAGTATACACATCTCTTGCAACCTGGAAAGAAATCTTGTGGGGGTCTCAGCCCTCTAGGACGTACTGTTCCTGAGATATTCCCAAAAATGACCTGCATTAGCCAATACAAGCCGGCAAGTCTTTCTCTTCATATCCCAACTGCCATACACACGGTCACAATGTCCCTTATCAGCCAAAAGAAGCTTGCAGGCTCTTAGTCTCCACATACACACAGTTTTACTCCAGGTTTCCATATCAACCCAGCCATTTTTCTTCACTGCTGTAGCTCAGCATGTGTCGCACGACATGTAAAAAAAATCCATCTTGGATGGATTTTTTTGTGACTGTTTGTGTCACAGTATGTCACAGTGCGACACCATAGACTGTCATTATAAAAATTGTTGAGACAAAATGTCGCGCGACACATGTCCTCGTGTAGCCCTAGCATTAAAGGGGCGGACACTGTGGAGGTCACTGTTAAGGGGGCGGACACTGTGGAGGTCACTGTTAAGGGGGCGGACACTGTGGAGGTCACTGTTAAGGGGGCGGACACTGTGGAGGTCACTGTTAAGGGGGCGGACACTGTGGAGGTCACTGTTAAGGGGGCGGACACTGTGGAGGTCACTGTTAAGGGGGCGGACACTGTGGAGGTCACTGTTAAGGGGGCGGACACTGTGGAGGTCACTGTTAAGGGGGCGGACACTGTGGAGGTCACTGTTAAGGGGGCGGACACTGTGGAGGTCACTGTTAAGGGGGCGGACACTGTGGAGGTCACTGTTAAGGGGGCGGACACTGTGGAGGTCACTGTTAAGGGGGCGGACACTGTGGAGGTCACTGTTAAGGGGGCGGACACTGTGGAGGTCACTGTTAAGGGGGCGGACACTGTGGAGGTCACTGTTAAGGGGGCGGACACTGTGGAGGTCACTGTTAAGGGGGCGGACACTGTGGAGGTCACTGTTAAGGGGGCGGACACTGTGGAGGTCACTGTTAAGGGGGCGGACACTGTGGAGGTCACTGTTAAGGGGGCGGACACTGTGGAGGTCACTGTTAAGGGGGCGGACACTGTGGAGGTCACTGTTAAAGGGGCGGACACTGTGGAGGTCACTGTTAAAGGGGCGGACACTGTGGAGGTCACTGTTAAAGGGGCAGGGGCCAGTATTAAAGGTGCAACTGCTGTGGAGGTCACTGTTAAGGCAGCAGGGTACTGTGGAGGTCAGTGTTAAGGGGTGCGCCCCTGAGAAGGTCTCTGTCAAGGGAGTGGGGTGCTGTGAAACTCACTGTTAAAAGGGTGGGCTTCTGTGAAGGTCAAAGTTAAAAGGATGGGCTGCTGTAGAGGTCCCATTTTAAAGTGGTGGGGCACTGTGGGGGAGGGGGGGGGGGTCAGTGTTAAGGGGTGGGGTGCTGTAGAGGTCACTGTTATGGGGGATACTGTCAATATCTTTAAACGACACACAGAAACATTAAATGAAATAGATGAAATATACCCTTGCGAAGCCGGGTCCGTCTGCTAGTAGGTAATATTGTAGGCTGCAGGTCAGGGATAATCTGTCAGTAAAATCTGTTAAGCACGTGGTAAAGGAATGTGTCCGCAGGCCGACAGCTCACATGACAACCAAAGACAAGGTAAACTTTCGCACGGTGACATCTCTCAATGTGCCTACCTGCATGGGACAAGAGAGCAAATACACCCCAGGTCTAGAGCACTCGGGGGCAGAGGAGCTAGCGAGATCCTGTAATACATATTCATCAACAATACTATGGATTGGAAATCTGACGTGGCGGGTTTGCGTGGCGGGTTTCAGCAGGTAGCAGTGCAATCCAAGGGGAATGGGTTTATCAAAATGCAATCTGCATGTAATGAAAAAAAATGCACGGGACGAAATGCACAGCAGAATACAGTATTTCTGAAGACCAGTGCCTTAAAGCGCATCTCAGAGCAGATTTCTTCTATGGCTGACCTGTTGCATGTGCGCTTGGCAGCTGAAGACATCTGTGTTGGTCCCATGTTCCTATGTGCCCGCATTGCTGAGAAAAATGATGTTTTATAATATGCAAATGAGCCTCTAGGAGCAACGGGGGCGTTATGATTACTCCTAGAGGCTCTGCTCTCTCCAACTATTGCGCACTCTCCATTCTGATTCACAGGGCCCGGTTTGATCACATTTACACTTCCTAGACCTGTCAAAGTTCAGAGGGTGCAACAGTAGCAGAGAGGGCAGAGCCTCTAGGTGTAACAGCAACGCCCCCGTTGCTCCTAGAGGCTCATTTGCATATATTAAAAACATCCTTTTTTTCAGCAATGCGGGCACATATGAACACGGGACCAACACAGACGCCTTCAGCTGCCAAGCGCACAGGTAACAGGTCGGCCGGTTTTGGCAGGATGCCACTGTAAGAGCAAAGGCCACCAAAGCGAGATGCAATAAATAATATATATGATAGACCAGGAGTAGGCAACCTCCGGCACGCCAGCTGCTGTGAAACTACAACTCCCAGCATGCATGCTTCCTCTGCTCTTCTCAGAACTCTCACAGACATTAATGGAGCATGCTGGGAATTGTAGTTTCACAACAGTTGGAGTGCCAGAGGTTGCTGATCCCTGTGATAGACATTCACATATAACACACTGATGTCTCGAGCCCACCAATGCGGTTCCCTGTTCTAGATCATACAGGGGGTCCCCTCTGCCCTAACAAAAAACATTTCATTCCAGTGCAGAATCCTATCTAGGAACATTTCCTAAATCCCTACAGTTTAGGAACATGGCACCTGATCAGAATGTGCCCGACTACCGCCAAGCATTTCTGCAGATATAGGGTTTCAATAAGGTCCAGGCGTGAGGACTACATGTCCAACGATGCCATGTAACAGAACATGCATTGTAGTGCACATCTACGCGCAGCGGATCGGAATGAAAGCCGGTGCCACAAAAAAAAAAAAAAAGTCCGAAATGGGCTGGTGCTTTGCATAGCAAGGGCTGAGAAAGGCAGGTAAAACCTGCTGCATACCCCTGGCTGCTGCCAACTGAAAACCTGCAGCGCAGACCGACTTGCAGCATTTATGCCAAGTCTGAACCCACCAGTACGAGCAGGGGCAGCGGACTGTGGATGATGAGAGGCGACAACATGGACATGTAAGACAAGGAAACCGGAATACTTGCAAAGGTCAAGTAATCTTAGAAGTAAACTAAGGAAGTGCAAGAAAAGAGGAAAGTGAGACACGATGAGGTCACTTCTCTTTTCCCTGGGTATAACAGCACCGCAGCAGTAACCACTGACAATACTGTGGTATGTGAGGGTGGCCGGGGGAGGGGGCGGTGGTCAGGACTTCACCGCTTATCACCTTCCCTGGAATGTTAATTCCTTACAAGGCGAAGCAGCCGAGCCGTCTAGTGACACCGCACTGCGCCCGTCGTAACTAGCGCTACCAGGAGCAACCGTGTGAACGACGCCACAGCATTTCCTCTACAACAAGTCTTTTGCTGGTTACAAACTTTCTCTGCCTGCGGATCTCCAGCTGTCGGGAAACTACAACCCCCATTAAGGCCTCTCACACACAGTCGTTTTTCAGCATTTTTTAAAACATGCATTTCCGCCGTTCTTTACAGCATTTTTTTTACAAGCATTCTAAGTAGTTTTTATTTTATGACTTTTGTATCTGTGCAGATTTATAGAGAACACTATGGGGGGAAAAACAGCACAAACCAAAACACAATGGAGGAAACGTCAGTCAGTTTTGCTTTGGCGACAGAAATCACACAGCGCTTGATAAATTTGGCTCCTCTTTAAAATGCAGAAAAGAGTTTAAAAATGTAGTGTTAGGGTACTTTCACACTAGCGTTTTTGTTTTCCGGTATTAAGTTCCGTCCTAGGAGCACAATACCGGAAAAAAACGGATCAGTTTTATCTAATGCAGGCATGCTCAACCTGCGGCCCTCCAGCAGTTGTTAAACCACAACTCCCACAATGCCCTGCTTTAGGATTTTAGCTGTAGGCTGTTCGGGCATGCTGGGAGTTGTAGTTTTGCAATAGCTGGAGGGACGCATTGTTGAGCATGCCTGATCTAATGCATTCTGAATGGAGAGCATTCCGTTCACGATGCATCAGTTCAGTCCCTCTTACGTTTTTTGGACGGAGAAAATACCGCAGCATGCTGCAGTTTTCTCTCTCGCCAAAAATACTGATCACTTGCCGGAATGCCGGAGAAGTGTATTAGTGCCGGATGCGGCATTAAGTGTTCTGGCAAAACTGATGCGCAGACCTTTACAAATGCAAAACAAAATTATCGCGGATCCGTTTTTCCGGATGACACTGGAGAGATAGATCCGGTATTTCAATGCATTTGTCAGACGGATCCGCATCCGTTTGACAAATGCCATGAGTTTGCGTCCAGATTGCTGGATCCGACAGGCAGTTCCGGCGACGGAACTGCCTGCCGGAATCCTCTGCCACAAGTGTGAAAGTACCATAAATGGTGCGGAAATTTTCTGCCCAGAAATGGACCAGCGGTGTGGATTTCGACATCTGCGGAACATCGATCGCTTGCACGGCTTTTCAGTGTAGATTTCGCCCTTTGCATCTGGGGCAAATCTGCATCAAAACCTGTATGTAATGCACGCAGATTTTGGTGCAGAAATGCAGTAAAAAAAACGCACGAAAATCTGCAGATCTGCTCTGCTGTGTGCACATACCCTGAGAAGCCACAGGAGATAAATATGGAGTGCGCCTAAGGGTCCATTCACACGTCAGAAACGTGTTTTGCGGATCCACAAAACACGGACACGGCAATGTGCGGTCCTGCATTTTGCGGACCGGACATCGCCGGCACTAATAGAATATGCCTATTCTTGTTCGCAATTGCGGACAAGAATAGGACATGTTCTATTTTTTTCGGGAACGGAATTGCGGACCGGGAAGCGCGGGTCCGCAATTCCGTATCCGGGTATGAATAGGTCCGCAATTCCATTCTGCAAAATGCGGAACGAAATTGCAGAGGTGTGAATGGACCCTAATTCACATAGCGAACCAACCACTTTCCAAAAGTGTAGAAAGCAGCGTAAAAACACAAAACTTTTTTGTTGTTGTTACATTAGTTTGATAGGATGATAAATTCCGATGTTTTTTATATCGACGTGGATCTTCCTGCATTTTTTTTTGTTAATGTGTTTTTTTTTATCCTGCCCATTTCAACGGAAGTCTGTTAGCGGAATCCACATCAAGAATGGACGTCACTAATTTATTCTGCGGTGGTTTTTAAAACAGCAAGCAGGGAAAAATTCCACATCGAAAAAAAACTCAGTGTGAACATACCCTAAGGCTAGTGGAGTCTCTGCGATACGATTCCAATCCCACCAGGAATTTATGAAGTTGAAGGTCCATATAGTGGATCGATCACTCCCGGAGATAATAGGCCTGTACAGCGATCCTGACCCTGCCGCACTTTTACAAACCTCTGCAGGCCTTAGTAATCATGGCCATTTAACAGAGTAAATACGCATTTCAACTAGTAGCTTAAAGGAGTTATCTACAAAAAAAATGCCAGGAGAGAATTTGAAGACATTTAGCCTCAGGCTCCAGAGCTGAACTCTTACCAGGAATGCAAGAATGGGATCAGTTTCTAAAGCCTCTCATTAAAAGGGGTATTCCGTTAGGTAAACGTTATCCCCTATCCACAGAATAATCAGATCAGAGAGGATCCAAACGCTAGGACCCCCCAACAGATCACGAGAATGGGGCCCCGAACCCCCTGTGGCTACCCTGAAAATGTCCGGAGTGGCTCCAGAAATCCCATAGAAATGAATGGAGCGGCCTGCGATCATGTGCGACTGGCTGCTGTAGTCATTTCATGGAAGCAGCAGCAGGTGGTACAGGACGCTCATTCTCATGATCAGTGGGGGTCCCAGTGGTAGGATCCTCTCCGTATCCTGTGGATAGGGGATACGTTTTACCTACAGGAATACCCCTCTGAACACAGACATATCCCCCATCTTCACCCCTCTGACATGAGCATTGGAGCATTTCATGCTCCGATGCTCGACCTTTCCCTGTGCTGGATCGCGTAGGGCAAGGCCTGTTTGCTTATATTTTCACCCTGCTAGGCGGGGGCCTGTAAAGCGGCTAGGGCAGCGTTAAAGCTCGCCCATCAGTGCGGGTGACATCAGTGGCAACATTGCTAGGCGGAGGCCTCCACCTAGCTTACCCTATGGAGAGCCGGGTACGTCACCGGATCACCAGAAAAAGCCTTTGCCCAGTGCGATTCAATGCAGGGCAAAGGAGATCATTGGAGCATGAAATGCTCATATCAGGGGGGCTGTCTGGGTGAAAATGGAGAGAAGTCCGAGTTCAGCTCTGAACCCGGAAAACCCCTTTAACTAAAAGGTGCCCATACACTTTCAATAAAGGTCAGCTCCGTGAAGAGGAGGAAGAAGAAGCAGAAGAGCGAGAAATAGAGAGAATGGAAAGGGGCGGGCGGTGAACTGGTGAGAAGCAACGGCCTCGGCACTTGTAAAAACCGTATCCAACCGCGCCTAGTCTGGACTCTGGTGGTGGCGTAGGCGACAGAACACAAAGACAGTCCAAGTCTAGAAAGCGAGAATGAAAAACGGCCATGGGAGAGGTCATCAAATAGGCGGTCTCCTTTGGCCTGAACTAATCAGCATCAGTACATAAAATTGGGAAGACCCCTATAAATGGGGACTGACATGGCGGACAACTATGGAAGACGCTGCGTCAAAACAAAGGTTATACTGGGTCTTCCGAGTAGTAGACTGAACGATGCACGCTGTATAATTTCAGGCACCTTTGCTATAACCGCATCCAGCCTATATCTCCCAGTCGTCCTCCGTGCGTTGGAGCCGCGCCAATAATTATACTTCACTGCAAAAAATTCCCGTACGCCATGAAAACGCTATTTCAGGTAGCAATATTTAGAAGTCTCTGTTCTGCTCTCTCAAATGAGGGGGGGGGGGGGGTCACAAAACTAGGAATTTGGGTAAAACGCGGACCGCGCCACGTGGTTAGCGACATTACAGAGACTGTCAAATCTTGAAGTCTAAGCAGCTGCTGAAAACCAGCGACGGTTTGTTTCCGCTAGAAATCGCAGGAACGAGAAAAGCAAGAGAAGGGAGTGGGAGGAAGGATACTATTTTCAGCGCTCTCAGAGGGGACATACTCGGAGGGGCGCAGATTCCAGGCATTCTGCAGCAGCCATGAAATCAAATCGCAAACTACAGCAAGAGCTCTCAAGGGGCTGCTGGTGACCCCCCCCACCCAGGTCAACCATTGGAATACTCCTATATAAACAGCATTTTTCCCTAATAAACAAATTCAAATTACGAAAAAAATAAAATTAAACCTGAAACTTTACGTCTAAGGGTCCATTCAAAACACGGACTTTGGCGATGTGCGTTCCGCATTTTGCGGACCGCACATCGCCGTCACTTAATAGAAAATGCCTAATATTGTCAGCAATTGTGGACAAGAATAGGACATGTTCTATTTTTGGGGGGGGACGAAATTGCGGACCCGGAAGTGCGGGTCCGCAATTCCGGATCCGGGCAGCACATCGTGCTGCCCCATAGAAATGAATGGGTCCGCAATTCGTTCCTGCAAAATGCGGACCGAAATTGCGGATGTGTGAATGGACCTTAAAGCTGGTCATACATATCAGATGTAAGTTGGACTGAAACCATCCTATGTGTACGGCGTCCTCCCAACTGCAGAGATCAGAACCGGCCATGTGGGATTTCACATGATGACATTTTCACTGCCTGGCTCTGTCAAACAAAGGACAGCGGGGGCGCAGCCGTTACCATTACACCTAGAGGCTCTGCTCTCTCTGCAACACCCACCTTACTCCTAGAGGCTCATTTGCATATATGAAGTCTTTTTTTTTTTTCTTCTTCTTAGCAATGCACTACCTCTGCTAGCCCTGTCCAATTGACTCTGGTGCAAGCTCCACTACCTCTGCTAGGCCTGTCCAACTGACACTGGGGCATGCTACACTACAACTGCTAGCCCCGTCCAACTGACACTGGGGCATGCTACACTACAACTGCTAGCCCCGTCCAACTGACACTGGGGCATGCTACACTACCACTGCTAGCCCTGTCCAACTGACACTGGGGCATGCTACACTACCACTGCTAGCCCTGTCCAACTGACACTGGGGCATGCTACACTACCACTGCTAGCCCTGTCCAACTGACACTGGGGCATGCTACACTACCACTGCTAGCCCTGTCCAACTGACACTGGGGCATGCTACACTACCACTGCTAGCCCTGTCCAACTGACACTGGTGCATGATACCGTACATATCCGATCAATGAGGGCGTTGCAGGACTGCACTAACCAGAGGCTCCACGACAGACCGTGTGCGGTATATAAATTAAGGTTTTTGGCCCCTAAAGTAACCAGGCCCCCAGTGCACCTGCTACCTCTGCTCCCCTGCAAGCTTCTATAGTCCTATTTCAGGAGGGCAGCACTCCGGTACAACCTGCAGATATTGCATTTCTGCAAACAACCCCGGCGGTATCAGCAGCGGCAGATTACAGATGTTTCATGCAGCAGAGAGCACCGTGGGTGGATCCCGGTACGTATTCAGGATGTGGTTTGTGGGAGCTTTCTACAACTAAACAATAAAGTGAAATCAACGTCTGCCACCGGAAAACAGATTGCGATTGGTTTTAGTATTCTATTTAAACAAAGCTAAAACAAAAATATATCTGCTTGCTGTCAGTGAATGGGGACACCACGAGCCAAGGTGTATAATTACTCTTCTCCATGTCCTCTCTGAGCCGGTGTGCGGGCAATGCATGCTCCTGGGAACCCGTCCCGAGCCTACAGACAAGTGCCGCCCCACAATAATAAAGCGACGGGCCCATAACCCAGGAAAGCAGGGGGAAAAAACACCTTACCACACAAAGTAAAGTAAGGAAACCCTTTAAAAATAAATGTATTTGCTAATATGTTTGTTTAGGGGTTCGGAAACCTTTTAAATGAAAAGTGTACAAGCACGGCCACTGCTGCTGGACTGCAGGGTGCTCACAAACCCTGGACACCAGCAGTGTATAATGTGATGGAAAAAAGGAATCCAGCCAGCAAAGGAGGCAATATGGATGATCACAATACATTAGTAAGTGCCTTATATTATCTTCCTCTACATGACAAATGCCATCTGCTGAAGTGAGACGACCCCTTTAAGGATAAGTTCAGATGTGGTGGATAATTTCTGCAGCAGCTTCGGCTGTGAATCCATGCCAAAGCCTCTCATGCTCCTGGCAGATTTTTTATTTTTTTTTGCAGATCTGGCCACAGAGTCAGCCCTGGTTTCACACGACTGCATTGCAGAAGGGAAAGACTCAGGGAATACCGCACAAGAATGTGCATGCTCTGATTCTGCGCAGAGTGTTTTCAGCTACATGAGGCCGGGGATTTGAAAATACACATCCACTTGCTGCAGGAATCCCCAAGACAAACCCGCAGCAAATCCACCATATCTGCACTTCGCCTTAGCGGTGTGACAATGCGACATGTGGCGACGAGACAGTCGCACAAAACTCTGCCTGATGGATTTCAGTTCACACTACAACACTATGTTGTGCGACTTTTTAGTGGCTGTGTAGTTGTACCCTTAGGCCCCTTTCACACAAGCAAGTTTTCCGCGCGGGTGAAATGCGTGACGTGAGGGCATAGCACCCGCACTGAATCCTGACCCATTCATTTCAATGGGTCTGTGTACATGAGCGTTGTTTTTCACGCATCACTTGTGCATTGCGTGAAAATCGCACCATGTTCTATATTCTGCGTTTTTCACTCAGCCCTGGCCCCATAGAAGAGAATGGGGCTACAGTGAAAAACGCATTGCATCCGGAAGTGCGGATGCGATGCGTTTTTCACTGACGGTCGCTAAGAGATGTTGTTTGTAAACCTCCGGTTTTTTATCACGCTCGTGAAAAAAGCATTAAAACGCATTGCACCCGCGCGGAAACAACTGAACGCAAAAGCAGACAAAACTGACTTAACTTGCTTGCAAAATGGTGCGAGTTTCCCTGAACGCATCCTGAACCAATCTGTCACGCTCGTGTGAAAGAGGCCTTAGGTCCCCTTCACACGAGCGTGATTTCCGCACGGGTGCCATGCGTGACGTGAACGCATTGCACCCGCACTGAATCCGGCACCATTCATTTCAATGGGGCTGTGTACATGAGCGTTTTTTTTCACGCATCAGTTCTGCAATGCTTTGAAATCGCAGCATGTTCTATATTCTGCGTTTGTAACGCAGGACAGGCCCCATAGAAGTGAATGGGGCTGCGTGAAAAACGCATTGCATCCGCAAGCAAGTGCGGGTGCGATGCGTTTTTCACTGATGGTTGCTAAGAGACGTTGTTTGTAAACCTTCAGTTTTTTATCACGCGCGTGAAAAACGCATCAAAACGCATTGCACCCGCGCGGAAAAAACTGAACAACTAAACGCAATCGCAGACAAAACTGACTTGTTTTAGTGCCAAAATCGCAACATTTTCACTGAACGCACCCTGAACGCATCCAGGTCAAATCCGTCACGCCCGTGTGAAACCAGCCTTAGGGTCCGTTCACATGGGGCAGAAATTCAGCGGAAAAAAATCTGCTGCAAAATATCATGGTATTTTGAGTGCGGGACAATAGTCTCGCGGGCGGCCCGACGCGCACAGCATCATAGTAACCTATGATTCTGTGCGCTCCCATGTGCACGATGTATGCCGCGCCGGGACATATACGGTCTGTGAGCGAGCTATATCTCGGAGGGAATATGGTCGTGTACATGAGACCTTACACATATTTTACCCAAAGCACTGCACACAGTGAAATCTGCAGTGTAAATTGACATGTGGTTAATTAATAATCCACACCACAGATCAATTTTTGCATAGATTTTTCACCCACAATACTGCAACAGAAAATGTGCTGAAATTCCGCAAGAATCCAGAGTAATTTGCACCAAATTCTGGTTTGTTTTTTGGTGCAGATCTGCTTTGGATTTCAGCTGCAGAAAACATGTGAGAAAAAAAAAAAAAAAAAAAAACAAACACACACACAATCCTCACCTCCTCTGGCTTTCTTGGCGATCTCGGTACAACCTAGCTGCCTGCAGTGAAGGCTCGCTATCACAAGGGGCCGCCGTTGTATAGATCAGGCAAGGGAACCACATAAGCCCCACTTTGGAGTTGTTTCTCTCACTTTTTTTTACGGGCTTCAGAATTTTGCGGCAGGACCGGATAAAATCCACATCCAAACTACACTAAGGCGATCTTGTGTAAGAACGCCGGGGTTGGCCGCCACACTAACGTGTATGGGAGGCTTGCGACTGTTCCCACAGATGATGTCGGGCGAGATTAATATTTTCACCCGATCCTTTTGTTCTCCAGGGAGATAAGTCACCACCAGACGTCTCTAGCAGCGGCTTTCTTGGCTCTCCGCTTAGAATACAAACACATTCGGCTGAGCCGAGCTTTAGGCTATCTCCACACGGGTGCAGGTTTACCAACAGAAAATCTAAACAGATTCCCGTGCGGTTTTCTGTGCGTTTCCGCACCTAATCTGCCTGTGTTACTTGAGGATTTCTGCCACAGATCTCGCCCTTGCATTGCAAAGGTTGAAATCTGCGCCCCCCAAAAAAAATTGCACAAATCTGCAAGGGAATGTGTACATGAGATTTGTCTAATCTCATACACTTTGCTGGTACTGTATTATGCTGCGGTTTTGCCGCACGAGAATCCACATTGTGTGTAGATGTCCTTAAAGGGTTTTCCAGGATCAGACACAAAAAAAGGCTAAAGCCTCATGAACATTTGTTCAGTTCGCACCTGATCGGCATTTTTTCGCAGATCGGATGCAGACTCATTCATTTCAATGGGGCTGCAAAAGATGTGGAGAACACATGTGGGATAAATCCCCCGCCACTCTGCTGACCTCTGTCACGTTTGTGATTTTCCTGCCATGGTGATGTGCTGTACAACCACAAGACCACTGCAGCCAATCACTGGCTTCAGCAGGGAATTTATCAGGTAAGGCTTCATTCACACGTATGATCTATAGGAGTGTATTACTGTACTGCGGCGGCGACACAAAGCGCACAGCGTCATAGCAACCAATGACGCGTGCGCTCCTTCACTGAGCAGGACGCCAGTCCGGTATCTCACGGACAGTGTTCCACAGACGTGTGAATGAAGCCCAAGTAATGATTTATTTATTTTTTTCTTTACAGCATTTCCTGCTGACAGATACCCTTTAATACTTGACACAGTCCAATTTGTCTGGGCAACTGCGAGTAAGGGCTCATGGACACGGCTGTTGTCGGCCAGTGCCCATATTGTGGCCCGCAATATACGGGCACCGGCCGTGCGCGCGCTGTATCACGGATGCAGACCAATTCACTTGAGGGGGCACTGAATGGAAGACCACGGAACCACTAGTTTTTCTGTGGCATTTTAGTCCATGTCTTTGCACCGCAACAAAAAAAAAGAGCATGTTCTATTTTTTTGCTGTGTGGATGGATCAGACCCGTCTGCTCCAGCCACACGGACAGTGTCCGTGCGTTGGGGACACACAATTTGCAGTCCCCAATGCACGGAACAGGCGGCACATGTTCAAGCACATGAGGCCTTAAAGGGGTTTTCTCATCTCAGACAATGGGGGCATATCGCTAGGATATGCCCCCATTGTCTTATAGGTGCGGGTCCCACCAATGGGACCCGCACCTATATCGAAAACAGAGCCCCAAAAGGGAAGGAGAGCGCACTGCGCATGTGCAGCCACCCTCCATTCATTTCTATGGGGCCGCTGAAAACAGCCGAGTGCTGGCTTGGCAATTGCCGTCTGCCCCATAGAAATGAATGGGAGCATGGGCCGCGCATGCGCGGCACGCTCCCATTCACTTCTATGGGAGAGGCGGGGATTAGCGATTTGTGGTGGACGAACCCCGGGAAATCTGTTGTCCTCCAGCCACAGCACTTCCCGCTCCGTTCTCGATATAGGTGCGGGTCCCACCGCTGGGACCTGCACCTATCAGACAATGGGGGCATATCCTAGCGATATGCCCCCATGGTCTAAGATGGGAATACCCCTTTAAGAACATCTGTAATGCAGATTTCTTTCCTGTCCTGATTTCTGCTGTACTGTTTGTTACAATGTATCAGTACATGTAGACTCATCAGTCTGGAATCCAGATGGGATACAACATACAACTGCGGCAAAACCTCAGCTGTAAGTAGCAGTATGATGTAACGCTACGATATTGGGGGCGTCAGGTCCTGCTGCCTCCAGTGCGGATCAAACGTCCCCTCGCATGCAAGTGAATGAGGTATTTCTTTTTTTTTGTTATGTACCTGTTTTTATGGACGCACTCCCGTCTATATGGCTGTTAGAATGGGCTCATTGACTTTAAGGAGATCCATCTGGCTGTGAAAATGGCAGCTAAAAAGAAAAACGGCCATGTGAGCAGTCCCATAGACTTTAATTGTTCATGTAAATGAGCCCTTAAAGGGGGTTATCAGACTGTCTGTAACTGATGATCTATCAGCATCTGATCGGTGGGGGTCCAACACCCGGGACCTTTGCCAGTCAGCAGTTTGAGGAGACCCGAGCATCCTGTGAGGCCAGTGACATCACAACCATTGGTCACATGACCTAGGCGCAGCTCAGTCCCACTAGGGGGGGGGGGGGGATTATCAGTGACTGACAGCATTCTACGTGTCAGTGTGTATACAGAGATAGCGGCATCACACGCCTGTGTGCAATATACTTACCCTTCTGAGATGAATCAGCTGCTCAGGCACCCGGTCACGTGACGCTCCCGTTGTGCAGATCCAGCTTCTGCCAATGTCACCTCCTTCTCCAGGTCTCCATCCTTGGGCTGTGGACCAGAACTATTCCTCTCCTTGGCTCCTGGGTAAACTCCTGAATGCGCCAGGGACAGGAATAATTCAGGCTCTGTCCACAGCCTGGTATAGGACGTGATGTCAGCGCAAGCTGGATTGTCACATGACCAGGTGGAACGTCACATGACCGGGATCCCAGGAGGCTGATCCAGGCAACAAACTTTCTCCTGCAGATGTCTTATGTGTAATTACAGTGACTCTGAGGGACCCGATGGATCCTGGAAAACCCCTTTAAAAATAAAAACTACATACACCAGCCCGACACTGTGAATAGAGGCCTATGGGTATGTCTGAGGTATATACCCGGAGTCCGGCCATAGATCTCAAATTTTACCCCAAGGCTTTTACCAGATTGTTTCTATTGACTGACAGCAAGCAGAGATCTTAAACACATTGAAGATTTGTGGCACAAGGGGGGATTTATCAAAACTGGTGTAAAGGAAAACCGGCTTAGTTTAGTTGCCCATAGCAACCAGATTCCACCTCCAAAGAAGCTCTGAAAAATGGAATCTGATTGGTTGCTATGGGCAACTAAACTAAGGCTACTGCCTGCCGGATCCGGAAATCAGTTTGCACGACGGATAGCATTTGTTTCCAGATCCGGCTGACAAATGTATTGAAATTCCGGATCCATCTCTTCCGGTGTCATTCGGAAAAATGGATCTGGTATTCATTTTCTTCCCATTTCTAAAGGTCTGCGCATGCGCAGACCGGGAAACCGGTTCAGTATTTCCAGAACACTTGGTACCGGATCCGACATTAATACATTTCAATGGAAATCCAGCATTCTGGCAAGTGTTTTGGAATTTAGGTCGGAGAAAATACCACAGTATGCTGTGGTATTTTCTCCGACCAAATACCGTAAGAGGGACTGAACCGATGCACACTGAACGGTTCGCTCTCCATTCAGAATGCATTAGGATAAAACGGAAGCATTTTTTCCCGGTATTGGGCCCCTAGGACGGAACTCAATACCGGAAAACTTTACCGCTGGTGTGAAAGTAGCCTAAGCCAGTTTCCCTTTACACCAATCTTGATAAATCTCCCACAAAGTATCAGAACCTCTCGGAGCTACAAGAGAAGACAACTCAAAGGTGCAAAATAAAATCTGCATCCTATATGTGAAAGGAAACACAACTGAAAGAACTACAACTCCCAGAATGCCCTGGCACCCACCCACAGGATCCTTAGCAGCCCCCCCCCCCCCAGTGACTAGAGATGGGTCACTACTAGTGCTGAGCGAACTTTTAAGTTCTGCGTTCGGGTTATCGAAGAATCCCGTTATGGATTCCAAATTCCGTTACGGTCCGTGGTAGCGGAACCCATAACGGGATTCTTCGATAACCTGAACTTTGAACTCAGAACTTAAAAAAAAGTTTGCTCTAAACTAGTCACTACATCACCTAGCCAGGTTCAACGATTCCCCCCGCCTTGCAGCTTTCGTGGGGACTAGAGACAGCACAGATGCTGGGAGTTGTAGTCTCCCAAGAGTCACATGACCCGCCCTGTGCCGGTGGGAGCCCCACCAGGGTACGTTCCGCTCTGCATACGTGGTAGGGAAGCTAGGAGCCTTTGTTTTGGTCAGACAACGTGACAGCATCGAAAGGGGCAGGCCCCTGGTAGACACACACAGCAGAGGAGGCTCCAGACACGGCCTGTTACCAGCCCCATCCTCCCCTCAGACCCCTGTCCCCCTGCCCGGTCCTCAGTGGAGAACCGCCGCCCGCCCCCCAGCCTACCCTCCCCCGCCCGAAAATAAGACGGGAAAAACCGTTCCCCGTGAAGAAGAAGCCCAGCAAACTCACTCTCTCTCTCCTCTCAGGCGTTTCAAAATGGCGGCGTGCAGGAGGTGGATCACGTGACTCGACATGACAGGTCAGGTGGGCCTCGGCCGTGACGTCACCCGGGGGCTCGGCAGGGGAAGGTGGGTGGAGCCAAGCGATAGGCGGGAAGTTGTGGCGGCGTCGGTGGCGTCTCGGCTACCTGGCTGCGGTCCATGTAGGAGACGTCTCAGGTGTGAACTGAAGTCTGTGGTGAAAGTGACGGGAAATGAGAGAAAAAAGAGCCAAACAAATCCTGTCAGAGACAGCCGGAGCCTGAGAGACATTACACGGCAACCTGTAGCTCTCCAGCTGCTGGGAAACCACAACTCCCAGCATGGCGCACACAATGGGGCTTGTAGTCTCCCCATAAGTTGCTAGCTGTGCTCCTCAGCCTTATAGACGCCGCAGCGGCAGGGCATATTAACATGGCTGCCCGTTTGTGCCGTTTATTACGACTTTTTTTTTCAATTTTTAACCATTTCTGAGAGAAATTATTCATTTTTAGTCCCTCTAGACCCTAAATAATAGAAACCTTCTCCAGCTGCTGTGAAACCACAACTCCCAGCATGGCGCACACAATGGGGCTTGTAGTCTCCCCACAAGTTGATAGCTGTGCTCCTCAGCCTTATAGACGCCGCAGCGGCAGGGCATATTAACATGGCTGCCCGTTTGTGCCGTTTTAACCATTTCTGAGAGAAATTATTCATTTTTAGTCCCTCTAGACCCTAAATAATAGAAACCTGACAGAAACCAGGTCTCAAAGATGAAAAAATATCCCAAATTTTAGTAGAAAAAAGCCTGCTTGGTCAATTTACTTCTAGTTTTAGGACCGATACGGAAATAATTTCAGCGCCACTTGGTCCCCTGACGGAACCTACGAAAATGTATAATATGGCGGTCGTATAGGGCCGCGTCGCGCTCGGCCATCACCGTTTTTAGCAATGTCCCTAGAGAAGCGTGTTTTATTCTCCTTCCGTAAGTGGCGCCATCTTGTGCCGAGCCATAAACCGGTGTCAAAAATATATATTTCTTTAAATTACTTTTTTTTTTTTTTTCTCCTTCCCCCGCAGCCAGACTTTCAAATACAATAAACCGCAAAATGCATCCGATCCGAAGGGAATTCCTACCGCTCCCTGATTAAATTTTGATATGAAGGGGGGGGGGGGGGGGGTGAAGACCGACCCGAGCGGGCTGATAACCTGACTGACATTCGCCATAATTATTAGTATTTAATTACGGTTTTTATGAGTGACACATCAGTGGAGCGGAAGGGGGTAATTATTCGCTCGTGAGTGACAATTTTTTAAAAATGTATGCTTGTCACTGACAATGATGGACACTTGCTCGGCGGAGGCATTGAAACCTGCCACGGTTTGTTGGCCGATATGACTGACATTAAGGGTTTCCGTAGAAAAAGCTGAAACCATAATGAATCGGTTCTAATATTTATGAGTGACAATGTAAGGGTGCGTAGGGGTCTGCGGCGTGGACATGACTGATCCGATTTAGATGGAAGTGGGGCTCCGCATGCAGTCAGGGCTGGTATAATAGGTCTGCATCGCTTGCACTTTATTCCCGGCTGTCATGCACATCCAGCATTCTTCATTAGATGTCGCGCCATGGCAGCTATGACAGCGGGAAAGTAAATGTGGCCTAAAGGTGCGCTTCAAGACAATATGCATAATATATCTCACCATACATCCCCATGTTAAAAAGAAAGTAATTGCGCTGCATGGTAATTTTCATGTCCTGCCAACCGCTCTCGACGTTTGCTAGCAGCGAAGGGAAAAATTTTTTTTTTTTTTTTTTTTTTTAAGGGGCCACCGCTTCGTAAAAAACGGCATTAGGGAAGTCTAAAATCCTTAACTATTAAAATCCACGACTGTATAAAAAGCTGTACAAACGCCGCGCTGTCTGCCGCGACTGAATATCAGTGGGAAAACATGGCGGAAGCTGAAGGCCTTACAGGGGGAGCGAGTTCAGCAGCACCGCAGCTTGCAAAAAAGACGTAAAACATAAAAATACAAAAATCTCTTTTGTGGGGAATAGGTTCATTCCCAAAGGTTATATAATTATTTCATTTAAATATATATAAAAATAAATATTTCACACAAATGACGATATCGGCCTTGGGGAAATATTGTAGCGGGCAAATCCTAATTCCTGAAATTGGCAGCGACGTTCGGGTCGGTTTTCGTATTGCTCAAGGCCGGCTCGCCAAGCAGCGACCTCACAGCTATCCACCAGGCCTGGAATTTAGTCCTAATATTTTTCTCCATGGTCTGTGTTTTTTTTTCAGCTTTTTTTTTTTTTTTTTTTTTTTATTAGTGACTTTATAACAGAATAGCAATAAAAATGGAACTAGAAATAACACAAAATCCTTGCAAGGAAAAACATAATTGACAGGAAAATAAGTGTTGACGGGTGTAACTAGTGGTCAGGACGGGCCATCACTGTTTTGTATTGTTATTATGACTAGAGATTAGCGAATATCCGCTTGTGAAATTCGTTCACGCTTTGTTCGTTGGTAACAGGTGAATTGCGTTATGGATTCCGTTACCACGGACCATAACGTAATTCTATGGTGGAATGCGTTACTGAACGTCTTTAGAGGCAATCCGTTATTCATTCCGTCATAATAGAAGTCTATGGCCTGCATAACAGATCCGTCCGCTTTCCGTTATGCGGGGGTCTAAGTGCCCTACTGTATCACCCCGCTTCTCACGGATTCTGTATGACAACAAGTTTGACATGTTTCATCATGTACCACATTACAAGGTATCTTCCCATTATGTATATATATTTACTTTTACTATTGTCTATGGTGCTTACATAGTCCGCAGTGCTGTACAGAGATTATTGTTAGGCTACTTTCACATCTGCGTTTTTGATGTCCGGTTTTGAGATCCGGCAGGGGATCGCAAAACACATCCGTTTGAATAATACAACCGGCTGCATCCGTTCTGAACTGATCCGGTTGTATTATATAGAAAATTAACATGCTGGATCCGGCACTAAAACCGAAAAAAAACGATGCAGCGCCATTGACTTACATGTTTCTGCTTGCAGCGGTTTTGTGTCTGCCATTCTGGTGCCCTCCGTCCTGGTTTGTTCAGTTTTGCCCCCATTGACAATGATTGGGGACAAAACTGAAGCTTTTTCCTTCGGTTTTGAGAACCTCTGCCGGATCTGATAACCGGAAAGGAAAACACAGATGTGAAAGTAGCCTTACTCACCACAGTCCCCTTCCCCATTGGGGCCCACAAATCTAAATTCTGAATTAACCTATCAGTTTGTTCTTGGATTGAGGGAGGAAATCACCCCCCAACACGGGGAGAACATATAGACTCCTTGCAGATATTGTCCTGTTGTCAGATTCATGCCAGGACCCCAACGTTGCAGAGGAACAGTGCCAGCCACTGGGCCACCATGCTGGAGGAGAATCTGGTGCCACACATAGGACCCAACAGCAGCACATTATAGGCCTATATGTTATGGAGCCATAGGGACTTGAAGTTCCTATGTTCAGGCTCTGTGCACTACTAGGCCATAGTTATTCGTATATTGACTTCGTGACCGGTGTCCACCTGTAACTAAACATCACACAGGTCTTGTCTGCTCATTCTTCTAGGGGTTTGGTGCTGCTTCAGATGGCGAACGTATTTTCGGCATAGTTACCAAACCCAGTCTGCCTCAGATCTCTTTTTCTAGCTATATAACGCCTCCTGCACACGACTGTATCCATTTTGGGGTGCACAAATCACTGATCCGCAAAATATGTATGCGGCCCGTGTGTATCCTGCAATTTTCACAGGACCGACTATAAAAAAAAAAAAAAAAGCCTATTCTTGTCTGCAAAACAGACAAGCACGGATGCAGGCAGCACATGGATGACATAGTTTTTTTTGCAGACGCATAGAAATGAATGGGCCCGTGAGTGATCCACAAAAGATGCGGATTGGACACAGACCAAATATACGGTCGTGTGCATGAGGCCTAAGAGAAAGTCAAACTATTCCTTGTGTAAAAATTCTAAGATGGTGACCTACTATCAGTAATCTTCAGCCTTAGGGCTTGTTCACATGAACGTATGCAATGCACGGAGAACGTTCACGAGGCCTCCAGGACGGATCCAGACCCATTCAACTTAAATGTGTCCGCATCCCTCTGTTCCGCAAAAAGATAGGACATGTTCTATCTTTGTGTGGAACGGAACCCCACAGAAGCACTCTGTAGTGCTTCCGTAGGGTTCCCTTCCGTGCTTCTGTTCCGCACTGCTCCGGATTTGCAGATCCATTCAAGTGAATGGGTCCGCATCCGTGATGCGAAATGCACACGGAACGGTGTCCGTTTATTGCGGATCCACATTTGCGGTCCGCAATTCGGCAACGGAACCCATACGTTCGTGTGAGCAAGCCCTTAAAGGGGTTTCCCGAGAATTTATAACTGATGACCTATCCTCTGGATAGTGCCACACAGCCTAGGTAGGTGACGACTCGGTCATCCTTCACATGGCCTAGGTGCAGCTCAGCCCTATAGAAGTGAATGGGGCTGGGAGCAATACCAAGCACAGCCACTATATAATGTACAGAGGAGCTGTGCTTGGTGAGCTGTATGAGCCTTGGCGTTCTCACAGGAGTGCTGGTTCCATTTCAAAAGGCTTATTGCTGGGGTTCGGGGGGGGGGGGGGTTAGACCCCCACCAATTAGATACCAATGAGCTGTCCAGAGGATAGGTCACTAGTTATAAAAACCTGGAAAACCCTGTTAAGGCCTAAAGTAAAATTCCACTGATGAACAATCATTTAGGCCTCATGCACACGACCGTTTTTCGGGTCCGCATCCGAACGCAGTTTTTGTGGCTCGGGTGCGGACCCATTCACTTCAATGGGGCTGCAAAAGATGAGGACAGCACTCCGTGTGCTGTCCGCATCCGTTGCTTCGTTCCGAGGCCCCGCAAAAAAAAATATAGCATGTCCTATTCTTGTCAGTTTTGCGGACAAAAATAGGCATTTCTACAATGGGCCGCCCGTTCCGCAAATTGCAGAAGGCACATGGGCTGCTTCCGTTTTTTGCGGATCCGCGGTTTGAGGACCGCGAAAAAAAGGCACGGTCGTGTGCATGAGGCCTTACAATCACATTTCCACAGTTGAAATAACTGTTTGGGGCGGCTGCCTTTTTGTTAGTAGAGGAGAAAAAAAATCCCTGACAACTAGTGTTGAGTGAACTTGTGTTTTCAAGTTCGGCGTACAAGGTTCGGGTTATCTAAGAATTCCATTATGGATTCCGCTACCACGGACCATAAGTTCGCCCATCCCTTCTGACAACCATAGTATTCCTTCTTTGTGTCAAGTAGGCGCAGGGACAGCCAAAGTAGCTCTTCAGTAGAAGCAACTGACTAAACAGCTCCTTATAGCTTAGCACCCTGGAGAACAACAGGAGAAAAATTATTTAGCTGCACCCACACCATTGCATACAATGTAGTGAGAAGCTGGATTTTTTTTTCCAAATGAGGTAGAATTAGAAAAAAAAACACAGTTCCACCAAAGTTTTATGGGTTTGCTTTTACAGCGTTTCCTATGCAGTAAAACTGACCTGTTCCCTTCATTTTCTAGGTCAGTACAATTATAGTGATGCCACATTTATATAGTGTTTCTTGTGTTTTAATACTGAAATTTTTTTAAAAACTTTGGGAAAAAACCCAATGTTTTCTCTGCATTTCTATATTCTGACCCCGTAACATTTTTATTTTTATGTCTATGGAGCTGTTAGAGGGCTGATTTTTTAAGGGGCAATCTGTACGTTGATACTATTTTAGGGTGTATGACTTTTTAATCACTAAATAAATTGGGGAAGGTGAAGTTTTAATTATTATATTATTTTTTTTCCTGTTATGCCAGTATGGGTGTTTTCGGATGCAGCCATTCCTATGATTTTTATTTTTTTTTTTGGGGGAAAAAGGGTGGTGTTGTGAATTTTAATATTTTAACATTTTTATTTTTTATTTTTTTTATACACTTTTTAATAGTTCCCCTAGGAACCGTGAACATGCAATCATCAGATCACTTCTCTCATAGTCTCTAATGCATTAGCATTGTGGTCTATGAGAATTTTACTATCTTCCTATAGAGCCCTGCCATAGGAACATATCTGCTGCAGCCCTGGTTCCTTCAGGGAATGAACGGCTCCAATGATAGCCACAAGGGGGAGCCGTTTCAGCCTCGGAAGTACTGGGTTTTTCGTCTCTCAGATTCCTTGGTCACGGCATTTGAAGGGTTTAATGTCTTCTATCACCAATCGCAGACATTAGCTCCTGGTTTCTGCTGTTTAATACAGAAGGCACTAGGCAAATATAGTGCCTGCAAGTGGGCGCCATATTTAGATATCTGACTTCCACTGTAAATTTAAGGTGGGTGGTCAGGAAGGGGTTAAACCAGGCTTATTGCCTGTTAGGGTTGATCATACAGATGAAAACAGTATCTTTCTTTTCTCTGTAGCTTGTAGCATTGTGGAGATATCATAACTTTTATCTTTATGCAAATGAGACAGTTTGAGCACCGAGGGGCCAGTATTGCTCTTAGCTATGCCCCTTTGGTGCTCAGTACACTCTCCCTTCCCCATTGATTGACATGGATAGAAAGTCCTGTCTAATGGTGCCTGCGGGGTTACTAATAACCATTGGTGGTCCAGCATTGGTGGCAGTGGGCTTTAGTAAAATCTGATATTCTCCTAGGAATGCATGATTTTGTTAATGCGCTGTGGCCAATATGTAGACATTCATTCAAAATGAGGTCTAATGTGTGGCTATCCATCATC
This sequence comes from Bufo gargarizans, assembly GCF_014858855.1. Classification (NCBI taxonomy): domain Eukaryota; kingdom Metazoa; phylum Chordata; class Amphibia; order Anura; family Bufonidae; genus Bufo; species Bufo gargarizans. The sequence goes on from NC_058089.1 coordinate 113,553,019, forward strand.
GTGGGCGCTGTGTGAGAAGCTGCCAGCATGTCAGTCTACTCGGAAGTGGAGGTGCCGGCAGCGTCGCACACAGCAGCTCCTGGGAGGATCGCAAGGTAAGTATTCTCTCCTTTCCACACAGCACCTACGCTGATGGATGGCCACACATTAGACCTTTTATTTAAATAATGTCTACATATTGGCCACAGCGCATTAACAAAATGATGGGGAGGGGGGAGTGTAGGGAGTGCTGAGGACATAGCAGTACTGGTGCTCCAAGATCTACGTCGGCCTCTCGATGCTCAAACTGCTGAATTTGCATAAAGATAAAAGTAATTATATGTCCATAAAGCTGCAAGCTATAGAGAAAGGAAAGATATTGTTTTTATCAGCATGATCAACCCTACCAGTTTAATAGGGTTGATCATGCTGACAGAGGCTTAGTAAACAGAGATAGGCTAGCCATACACAGCTGTCACAACCAGACAGCTGAGAAGCTCTGACAGAAGCCTTTCAGAACCTCCTCCTTGAGTTTTCTTTGTGCTGTTCAGTTCCTCATCTCGTTGGCCTCTCTCAGCTGTCATGTAGTTGGACTGATTGCTTCCCTTTAAATTCCTCCCCATAATGCATTACTGGGCGGCTTATACTACTTCCTGGAGTGTGTGTGCATGCTGATCCTGTTTTCCACTCTGCTACAAAGTTAAGTGCTGAACATTTATCTGTTTTTTTCTGTTTGCTGGATCCCAGGTGACCCTGACTCCCTCCGTGTCTGGTGTAGGGAGCCGGTGGTCGTGTCCCCTCACTATTGTAGGGTGTTCAGGGGTTATATAGTCGAGGTACGTGGATATGCAACCATCCACCTCTGGGATCTTTGCATAGGCTGAGCAGCCAGGGAAAGTCTCAGGTCTTGTGCAGGGGTCTCCCTTTTGGTTCCTTAGCTTTGGATCCAGTGAGTCATATATGCATGTTGCTTTGTCTTGTTTCCTGTACACCGTCCGTGACAACAGCTGGCTCAATCAGCCATCTAATGTGTATGGCGGCCTCCTAACTCTGGCGGCAGACCAGGGAAGGACGGGTTGAGCACGTTGGATTGGAGCATCCCCGATCTTATCATTCTTAGCAAAGTTAAGGCTCCATTCAGACATCCGTAGTGCATTGCGGATCCGCAATAGATTCGGCCGGCACCCCCATAGAAATGCCTATTCTTGTCTGCAATTGAGGACAAGAATAGGACATGCTCTATTTTCTTGCGGAGTTGCGGACCGGAAGATCGGAACCGCGCTCCGGAAATGCGGATGCGGAGAGCACATAGTGTGCTCTCCGCATCTCTTCCGGCCCCTTAGAGAATGAATGGGTCTGCACCCGTTCTGGATAATTGTGGAACAGATGCGGCCCCATTCTACGGATGTCTGAATAGAGCCTAAGTCATTGCTAGATACTTCTTTGGGGCTTTAAGACCTTTTTATATGGACCAAGGATCGAGCCAATTATTGGGAGGGAACAGTCATACAAACCGATAATTGGTCCATGTAAATAAGCAGTGCTCCAGACAAAAAAAATAAATAAACAGGAGCTATTGGCTCCTAAACTGAAAAATTTAGGAGCCAAATACATTTTTGGTCACCAAATATATATATAATTATAATAATAAAAAAAAAGACTTGGAGAAGAGGAGACACAGGTCACAGTAATGAGCTAGCACTACATATTAGGGGTGTCACGATACCAAAATTTCAGTTTTGGTTTCGATACCATAAAAAAGTATTGCGATGCTTAATACCATTCGATACCACGCAAAAAAAAACCAAAAAACACCATTCCGCATTTTATGGAATGTCCGGCCCATAATAGAACAGTCCTATCCTATTTTTCGGGGGGGACAAGGTGACACGGTTATAATTTTTTTTCTTTTATTACGCTCACCGCTTAGGAGATATTTTTTTATATTTTAATAGTTTGGACTTTTTGGACATGGCGATATGTACTATGTTTATTTATTGTTTATATATTTGATAAGTAAAATTGGGAAAGGAGGCGATTTATACTTAATATTTTGGTGTTTGTGTTTTTTTACACTTTTTATTTACTAACTATTACAACCCTTGTCCTATTCACCCTAATAGAGCTCTATTAGAGTGAATAGAACGTCACACTCTCCCTGCTGCCCTGTGCATAGTGCACACAGCAGCAGGGAGATTACTATGGCAGCCAGGGCTTCAGTAGCGTCCTGGCTGCCATGGTAACCGATCAGAGCCCCAGGATTACACTGCTGGGGCTCCGGTCAGAAGCTGCCACCAATGAGGAGGAGGGGAGGGGACCCTGTGGCCACTGCCACCAATGACTTTAATACACTTTTAATACTTAGGGGGTGGGGGTGCACTGATGTTAACTCACCCATTAATTCAAATACAGGAGGCGGGTGCTGAGGGTTTAACTGGCGCGGATCGCAGCGCCCTGTCATAGAGGTCGTGTGCGGCTATATGATTCTGCAGCCAGCACCCGCCTCCTGTATTTGAATTAATGGGTGAGTTAACATCATTAGTGGCGCAGTGACCACAGCTCCTCCCCTCCTCTTCCCCTCTGTCTTTTCATTGGTGGCAGCGGCATCGGGGGAGGGAGAGGCTGCTTCATTCTCCCCTGTGCTGCTGAGCGAACGCATGCGGCGGGGCAAGGAATTATTGGCTCCCATGCCCCGCCACAATATTCAGCTACAGTGCGGCAGCCCTGTCTCAAATGGCGACAAGGCTAAAAAGTCTTGTCACCATCTGCAAATTTTAAGGCGCATTGGCGACCTTTTTGGTCGCCATCTGCAGCGCTGATGAGCTCGATCTGTCACATAAGACCATGGTTTGTCAACAGCACATTGCGTAAATAGGGATGTTCTCCGCCGATTGTTCATCCCCATACAGAGGGCAGGATTGCTGCTTGTAAATGCAGGTTATATCAGTGGACAGTAATAGGGAATGAACGGTTAGTTCCCTGTCCTTGCCCGGTGTATCAGTCTTTGTAAATGGGTCCTTATTCCCCTGTCCCCATTGATAAAACAATGCACGCTCGTCCAAGTCAAGGGTGCATAAATATTGGGGGTCAGGATGAACGGTTGTCGGGCAATTGATCAAAAGTATATGGATATCTTTAGGGTCTTTATTAGAAAAGAGCCCAGATCAAATGGCTACTTTCCTACTCACAACAAAGCTAATCTGACAGGAGGTTCCGGCACAGAACTGCTTGCCAGAGTTCTCCACATCCGGCATAGCCAGATATTGCCGTGTGCCTGCCAGACCGCATTAGCTATAATGGCATAAATACCAGGATTCAGCTGGACAAAAATCACTGCCCACAACAGTTCTTGTCTGTCTGAATCCCGGCATTTATGCCAGGAAGCGACCGGATCCCATTATAGTCAATGGGGTCCAGCGGTGCGTGGCACTCTCTGGCTATGCCAGGCTGTTTCTCTGCCGGATAGCTTTATGTGTGAAATTAGCTTGACAACTGGCAGATGCCTGTTTACATAAGCAGGTATCACAGCGACAAACTGTCATTTTTAGGCCATCATAAAGATTAGATCAGGGACGCTCAACCTGCGGCCCTCCAGCTGTTGCAAAACTACCACTCCCAGCATGCCCTAATAGCTGTAGTCTGTTCAAGCATGCTGAGAGTTGTGGTATTGCAACAGCTGGAGGGCCGCAGGTTGGGCATCCCTGGATTAGTTCAATGAAACGCAAGCAGTTTCTCTCTGATTGCGCAGCCTCTGAACATGGTTACAGTAGCCAATGGTTGCCAGCTTTTACTCGAAATTACACCCTGTATTATTCCTCCAAGAGGATCCATAATAAATGTCTATTGTATGCCTAGTATTTGCTTATACGTTTGTTTTTTTAGTTCTTTTTAAACCAGCAAAATCAGCATAAATGCGAAAAAAATATACGGTACACCCACACAATATGTTTATTGCTATAGGTATAAAATTGTGATTCAGAAAGATACAGATATTGAAATTTCTTTCATATCAGTTAATAGTCTCGTCCTGGAGAAAAAAAAGCAAAGCAGAGACTAAAATAAACCACCAGTGACCTTGAGATGGCAGCAGAATTACAGTAAATCCTCTCTCGTGCTGCCCATGGCACACAGCCGATTAAAATGTTCTATAGATGAAAAAAATAATAATGATTGTTATAATTTCATTACTAGGACATTCAGTCAATAAAATGTATTCAGAATGACATTCACACTGTATACAATTCTTATTGGTTATTAGGTGCATTTAAAATTCACACTTAACCCTCTGTCTTTTGAACCGGGTTTTATTGCAAATACAATGCAGTCCGAAATGATTCCTATAACATCCACTAATCCATTGCAGCCTTTGATATGTGCTCCACACTATATTCATATAAATGATTATTAACGTAAACTAATAACATGCTCAATATGCTCACATTTGCTAAACCAGGCCAGTTCCACACAGATAGGAAGTCCTAAGCGCTCTGCAGGCAATATAGTATTCTTCATAAATAGCGAAATAAACCTACAGTAATCACTGGAGCTGAATTTGCTCTGCATTCTAAATGAAACAATATTTTTATTACCTCCATAGACATAAAATAGGCTTACGTTTAACGAAATCCGGTTAGATTTTTATTTGGATCTATGGGGTCGGCATAAAAAATTGCAGTGTTTTACATCCCATGCAGTGCTATATAGCCATAATACAAGTTTTATTATATTTTTATCAGCAGTTTGTTACAGCGCACAAATATAGTTAAACATTGCCAATAAAATGAATAGTGTTCAAAATGTTCTGTAATCCTGGCAGCAATGCTCTCTGGGTTTAGGCAAATATTCCCTGTTGGGCTTCAAATCTTTTAAGGTTATTTAATCTCGGGTTTATTTAGCATATATAAGGGAAGGTATGGAAAAAATAACAGGTATATGGAAAAAATAACAGGCATGTAGTTACACGCTGCGTATCTATCAATCAGATACATTTTTGATATTTTGCCCATCATCTAGTCCATCCAATATATTACATGCTATGTAGATTTCATTGGTTTTACACTAGTGCAGGGGATGATTGATGATGTCACTAACCTCTGTAGTCCGAGCAGTCGTAACCATTATGCTACCTGCCCACTGGTCAATTTCCACACAGAACAAAAAAGCTAAGTCTGATCTCATACACTTTGCTGCTACTCTATTACGTGGCGTCTTTTCTTCACGAGAATCCGCATGGAAAAAACGTGCGTAATCCACAATGTGTGCAGGTGGAGTTATTGTACATTATTGCACCAAAAGATCAATGATAAACAATAGTTAATCATGCATGCATTAAAATCATCGCTATCACTACCCGTATCTGTAAGTACAAATGGTACTGATGTGACATTTAATTGCACAATAAGGGTACGGCCACACGTTCAGGTTTTTTGATGCCTTTAAACCCTTGGCGACCTTTGTATATGTGCATAGCCGCTGGGTTTTTGCTGTTCAAACAGCAGAGACTCTCGGCGGATGTATGCAATCAGCCCTGCTGCTGATCACATATGTTTAGCCTCTCAGATGCCGTGGTCAAATGTGACCGCGGTCTGGAAGCGGGAGCTGTATGCTTCCGCGCCCGTAACAGCGTTCTCTAGCTGAGATCGGGATCCTGTTACGGTATAGTAATAGCCGGAAGCCTCAAGAAGGCTCCAATAGCTATTACTAGAATATACCAACACTGGGCAGCACTGCATTGTTATATGGTAAATGGAATGTACTATGATGGTTATTTAGCCATCACAGAACACAATGGCCAATAAAAGTAAAAAATAAATAAATAAATAATGTGTATATATAAAAATGTGCATCACCACATGTGAAAATGGCCGCACTAATAAAATATAACAATTTCTATCCCATACAGCGAATGGTGTAACGGAAAAAATAAATAAATTGCGAATTTGCCATATTTTGTCACTTCACCTCCCCCCAAAAATGTAATAAAAAGTGATCAAAAAGTCGCACACACTTCAAAATTGTATCACTGAAAACTACAGATCGCCCCACCGACACCGCTCCGTACATATAACTATTAAAAAGTTATAGGGTCAGAATACGGCGATGATTTTTTTTCTTTTTTTTGGAGGATTATTAACATTTTCCTGCATAGGGAACAGCATAAATAAAAAACATAAAACTGTGGCCACTTGGAATTTTTTTTTTCAGCTGCCCACTGCATCATATGTTATATTAAATCGTGCCAATAAAAAGTACAACTTGTCCCGCTAAAAATAATCCCTGATAAGGCTATGTGAACGGAAAAATTAAAAAGTTTTATGGCTTGCAAAAATGGAAAATCGCAAGGTCCTCTAAGGGTTAAAGTATAACGGTCTTTTTTTTATTTTTGTAATGTGTAGGGCAGTGATACTGACCATTTTTTCAATATATTTTAATGACTGAAATCGTACTATTAGAAAAATAGCTGTGAAGTGGCCCATTTTGTGCCTTAGCAACGCTCCCTGTCTTCTGTTTACTTAGGCTAGGTTCACACCTGAGCGCGCTGTAAAACGCTCAACAGGCAAAAAACAATGTTTCTCTATGGGCATGGTTCTCACCTGAGCGTTTTACAGCACGTACAAGCGCGCTGTAAAACACCCTACGCCCCAAGAAGTACAGGAGCTTCTTTGGGCCGTATTGTCGCGCGTATTGTTGCAGTTTTTCATTGGATGCCTCTGTGGTTAATCACACAAACGCGCGTATTATGAGCGTTTCTTAAATACAAAAACGCCCCAAAATACGCCTCAAAAACGCCTGATAAAATGCGCATACCGAATACGCTCAGGTGTGAACCAAGCCTTAATTGTGGAGACACGCTCCGGGCTGACTGCTGCTGCCGCCTTCACTGCCTCTCTCCACACACACACACACACACACACACATATATATATATATATATATATATATATATATATATATATATATATATATATACATATACCTGCACGCACGCTGGGCTGCGCAGATTTCAGTGCTCTTCTACACCTGAAAACTGGCATAGAAGATGATACATGTAGGGGAGCCACCGGCTGCGCCCTCTTATTGGAAAAGTTGCTTCTTTCAACTTTTTCAAAGCAGAATAGTGGCAAATCGTAATGATAAATTTGGCCCATAGACTTTTTATTTTTAGTTGTATGTCAGACAAATATAATAAGATAAAAATGGGCTCACCGATACAGCAGTAAAAGCAGGACAAAACCACAGATGGTAAGAAACAGTAACAGTGAATTGACACGGACCCCTAATAGACATTTTACACACCACTTAAAGGGAGTCTGTTATCAAAAAAATTGCTGATAAACCTGGCACAGCGTCTTACAGGGTTAGTTCAGCTGAATATAATGATACCTTTCACTTAGATATCTGTTGCCTCATTCTGGAGATAAAGTACTTTTAACCTCCTCAGGACCGCCGTACGCAGGATTGCGTCCTGCCAGCGGCCCTGCTCTTCTGGGTGGACGCATATACGCGTCCTCCCGCGAGAGCCGAGATTTCCTGTGAACGCGCGCACACAGGCGCGCGCGCGCTCACAGGAACGGAAGGTAAGCGAGTGGATCTCCAGCTTGCCAGCGGCGATCGTTCGCTGGCAGGCTGGAGATCTGATTTTTTTAACCCCTAACAGGTATATTAGACGCTGTTTTGATAACAGCGTCTAATATACCTGCTACCTGGTCCTCTGGTGGTCCCTTTTGTTAGGATCGACCACCAGAGGACACAGGTAGGTCAGTAAAGTCGCACCAACACTACACTACACTACACCCCCCCCGTCACTTATTAACCCTTTATGAACCCCATATCACCCCATATAAACTCCCTGATCACCCCCCCCTGTCATTGATCACCCCCCCCCCCCCCCTGTCATTGATCACCCCCCTGTCAGGCTCCGTTCAGACGTCCGTATGATTTTTACGGATCCACGGATACATGGATCGGATCCGCAAAACACATGCGGACGTCTGAATGGAGCCTTACAGGGGGGTGATCAATGACAGGCGGGTGATCACGCATATACACTCCCTGATCACCCCCTGTCATTGATCACCCCCCTGTCATTGATTACCCCCCTGTAAGGCTCCATTCAGACGTCCGCATGTGTTTTGCGGATCCGATCCATGTATCCATGGATCCGTAAAAATCATACGGACGTCTGAATGGAGCCTTACAGGGGGGTGATCAATGACAGGGGTGTGATCACCCATATGCACTCCCTGATCACCCCCTGTCATTGATCACCCCCCTGTAAGGCTCCATTCAGACGTCCGCATGATTTTTACGGATCCATGGATCGGATCCGCAAAACACATGCGGACGTCTGAATGGAGCCTTACAGGGGGGTGATCAATGACAGGCGGGTGATCACCCATATACACTCCCTGATCACCCCCCTGTCATTGATCACCCCCCTGTAAGGCTCCATTCAGACGTCCGCATGTGTTTTGCGGATCCGATCCATGGATCCGTAAAAATCCTACGGACGTCTGAATGGAGCCTTACAGGGGGGGTGATCAGTGACAGGGGGGTGATCACCCCATATACACTCCCTGATCACCCCCTGTCATTGATAACCCCCCTGTAAGGCTCCATTCAGACGTCCGCATGTGTTTTGCGGATCCGATCCATGTATTCATGGATCCGTAAAAATCATACGGACGTCTGAATGGAGCCTTACAGGGGGGTGATCAGTGACAGGGGGGTGATCACCCTGATCACCCCCTGTCATTGATCACCCCCCTGTAAGGCTCCATTCAGACGTCCGCATGTGTTTTGCGGATCCGATCCATGGATCCGTAAAAATCATACGGACGTCTGAATGGAGCCTTACAGGGGGGTGATCAGTGACAGGGGGGTGATCACCCTGATCACCCCCTGTCATTGATCACCCCCCTGTAAGGCTCCATTCAGACGTCCGCATGTGTTGTGCGGATCCGATCCATGGATCCGTAAAAATCATACGGACGTCTGAATGGAGCCTTACCAGGGGGGTGATCAATGACGGGGGTGATCAGGGAGTCTATATGGGTGATCACCCCCCTGTCATTGATCACCCCCCTGTCATTGATCACCCCCCCCCTGTAAGGCTCCATTCAGACATTTTTTTGGCCCAAGTTAGCGGAAATTTTTTGTTTGTTTTTGTTTTTTCTTACAAAGTCTCATATTCCACTAACTTGTGTCAAAAAATAAAATCTCACATGAACTCACCATACCCCTCACGGAATCCAAATGCGTAAACATTTTTAGACATTTATATTCCAGACTTCTTCTCACGCTTTAGGGCCCCTAAAAAGCCAGGGCAGTATAAATACCCCACATGTGACCCCATTTCGGAAAGAAGACACCCCAAGGTATTCCGTGAGGGGCATATTGAGTCCATGAAAGATTGAAATTTTTGTCCTAAGTTAGCGGAAAGTGAGACTTTGTGAGAAAAAACAAAAAAAAATCAATTTCCGCTAACTTATGCAAAAAAAAAAAAAAATGCCCCTCATTGAATACCTTGGGGTGTCTTCTTTCCAAAGTGGGGTCACATGTGGGGTATTTATACTGCCCTGGCTTTTTAGGGGCCCGAAAGTGTGAGAAGAAGTCTGGGATCCAAATGTCTAAAAATGCCCCCCTAAAAGGAATTTGGGCACCTTTGCACATCTAGGCTGCAAAAAAGTGTCACACATCTGGTATCGCCGTACTATCGCCGTTGGGCAATGTGTTTTGGGGTGTCATTTTACATATACCCATGCTGGGTGAGAAAAATATCTTGGTCAAATGCCAACTTTGTATAAAAAAATGGGAAAAGTTATCTTTTGCCAAGATATTTCTCTCACCCAGCATGGGTATATGTAAAATGACACCCCAAAACACATTCCCCAACTTCTCCTGAGTACGGCGATACCAGATGTGTCACACTTTTTTGCAGCCTAGGTGGGCAAAGGGGCACACATTCCAAAGAGCACCTTTCGGATTTCACCGGTCATTTTTTACACATTTTGATTGCAAAGTTCTTCTCACACATTTGGGCCCCTAAATTGCCAGGGCAGTATAACTACGCCCCAAGTGACCCCATTTTGGAAAGAAGACACCCCAAGGTATTCCGTGAGGGGCATGGCGATTTCCAATTTTTTTTTATTTTTTGTCGCAAGTTAGTGGAATATGAGACTTTGTAAGAAAAAAATAAAAATAAAAAATCATCATCATTTTCCGCTAACTTGTGACAAAAAATAAAAAGTTCTATGATCTCACTATGCCCCTCACGGAATACCTTAGGGTGTCTACTTTCCGAAATGGGGTCATTTGTGGGGTTTTTCTACTGTCTGGGCATTGTAGAACCTCAGGAAACATGACAGGTGCTCAGAAAGTCAGAGCTGCTTCAAAAAGCGGAAATTCACATTTTTGTACCATAGTTTGTAAACGCTATAACTTTTACCCAAACCATTTTTTTTTTTGCCCAAACATTTTTTTTTTTATCAAAGACATGTAGAACTATAAATTTAGCGAAAAATTTATATATGGATGTCGTTTTTTTGGCAAAATTTTACAGCTGAAAGTGAAAAATGTCATTTTTTTGCAAAAAAATCGTTACATTTCGATTAATAACAAAAAAAGTAAAAATGTCAGCACCAATAAAATACCACCCAATGAAAGCTCTATTAGTGAGAAGAAAAGGAGGTAAAATTCATTTGGGTGGTAAGTTGCATGACCGAGCGATAAACGGTGAAAGTAGTGTAGTGCCGAAGTGTAAAAAGTGCTCTGGTCATGAAGGGGGTTTCAGCTAGCGGGGCTGAAGTGGTTAATTCATATTCAAATGGCGATATAAGTGCACCGAGGGTGGGCCCAAGCCACTCTGTGCACCCTTACTCTCCTGCTTTTGCTTTTTTGTAATTGTAAGGGTGCACTGAATGGCTTCTGGCCCTTGGTCACTTAACTGCTCATTTGCATATGGATTAAAATTCTTTTTTTTTGCTCCAGAATGAAACAAGTCGCTAAGTGAAAGTATCATTACATTCTGATGAGCAAGTCCTACAAAGCGTTTTGCCTGGTCTGTCAGTAAATTTCCTAATGACAGACTTTATTTAAATAAAGTGAATTAGTGCATATGGAGTCACTAAACTGCAGTACAGCATGTTGAAAAGAAATGTAACATGTCTTGGCCAGCAGGCCTTCATCTGGGGGAATTGTTCATTTGAGGTCTAAAAAAGTGCTACATAAAACAAACTGTAGGATTATCAACTGCGTATTTTACTAGCAGAAGGACCCAGCTTTGCACAGGTATATTTTATGTTTCTGTGTGTTGTTAAAAGATATCAACAGTATCCCCCATAACAGTGACCGCTACAGTACCCCGCCCCTTTAACAGTGAACTCCACAGTCCCCCACCCCTTAACACTGACCCCCCCCACAGTTCCCCGCCACTTTAAAATGGGACCTCCACAGCAGCCCATCCCCTTAACTTTGACCTTCACAGCAGCCCGCCCCTTTAACAGTGAGTTTCACAGCACCGTACTCCCTTGACAGTGACTTCCTCAGGGGCCCACCCCCTTAACAGTGACCTCCACAGTACCCTGCTGCCTTAACAGTGACCTTCACAGCAGTTGCCCCTTTAATAGTGGCCCCCTGCACCCCTTAACAGTGACCTCCACAGCGCCCTGCCCCTTTAATGCTAGGGCTTCATGACGACATGTGTCGCACGACATTTTGTCTCAACAATTTTTATCATGATAGGCTATGGTGTCGCACTGTGAGATATGGGAATGACTGTGGTGGCAATGATGCCTCCCACATTCAGTACCCATCGGCTTGTGGAATCAGACTGGTGGAATCACGTGCCGATGGATGTGTTATCTTCCATCGGTGCTCGCACTGCCTGAAGATCGAGCAGTGAAATACCACCCTTATGATCCACATTTTCCACTTCAGAAATCCACTGCGATTCCACATCATATTGAGGATTTGGCACATATTTCTCCTTATACAGTATGTTAAAAGGATGAAATCAGAGGAGAAAATCCACGGCTTTTCCACAAGATAATGAGTATGCTATCAAAAATCTGCTGCATGTTCATGTTTCTTCATGGGATTTTAACACTGCATGTAGGGAGAGTTTTACAATTCCACCCCATGTGAACATGGTTGTAAGGCTTGTAATACCCATTTTTTTTTTTTTATGTGCGTTTTTAGGATTTGTTCTGCAAACCTTGGGTGGGTCATGAATTTTATGTATTTTCTGAGCCACGCCTTTAACAGTATGTTCCTCCAACACAGCAATAGGAAGGCAGTACTGTGGATCACCCTTACTGTAAAAGAGTATTTTCTTATACCTTTCTCTCTAATTTTTAAAGTTGCATTCCTTGTCAGCGTCTGTGTATCTCCAGGATGCAATCTTAATATATTCTGTTTTCTTGAGTCTACTTCACATCACAAAGTTCCCTGCTTATTTTTTTAGGTGTCCAGAATAAATCTGACAGTGACTGCCTCATAAAGAGAACAGTGACATATGGAAATGACTTTTAAAATCCTTCATTAGGGCAACTGGATATGTACAGTTTGAATCTTGAGAAACCCTGCTCATTTATGTTTTTTTATATTTTATGAAAAAAAAAACTCCAAGTCTCCATAAAATAATCACTTTTAATTTCCATTTTTCAGACAATGGAAAAGAACAAGGAGCATCCTGCAATTCTGATCAGATGAAGGGTCTTGTGTACACAGCACTGGCAACAGAGGTGAAGATGACGGAAGGTAGAAATGTTGTAATGTAATGACAATGATAACATTTGCAATTTGGAAGTGAAAGAAAATTCTCAATAATTGCATTTAGTTTTTCAAATTAATAAGTGCAATAGTGATGTCTGCTTTTTATTGTGTACAACGTCTAAGAAACCATAATGCATTTTTGTATTATACTTTATAGTATAAGATCTATCTTATCTATCTGTCTGTCCTGTTTATCTATCTATCTCTCATGTCTATCTATCATATCTATCTATCTCTTCTATCTATCTATCTAGCTATCGCTCTCTCATATCTATCTGTCTATTTATCTATCTATCTCTTCTATCTATCTATCTAGTCTGTCTGTCTATCTCTCATGTCTGTCTATCTGTCTATTTATCTCTATATATCTCTCATATTTCTCTATCTATCTATCTATCTATCTATCTATCTATCTATCTATCTATCTATCTATCTATATATCTTGTCTGTCTATCTCTCATGTCTATCTATCTCTCATATCTATCTATCTATCTATTTATCTGTCTATCTATCAATCAATCAATCAATCAATCCTGTCTGTCTATCTCTCATGTCTGTCTATCTATCTGTCTATTTATCTGTCTATCTATCTATCTATCTATCCTGTCTGTCTATCTATCTATCTATCTATCTATCTATCTATCTATCTATCTATCCTGTCTGTCTATCTCTCATATCTATCTATCTATCTATCTATCTATCTATCTATCTATCTATCTATCTCTCATATCTATCTATCTATCTCTCATATCTATCTATCTATCTATCTATCTATCTATCTATCTCTCATATCTATCTATCTATCTATCTATCTATCTCTCATATCTATCTATCTATCTCTCATATCTATCTATCTATCTATCTATCTATCTATCTATCTATCTATCTATCCTGTCTGTCTATCTCTCATATCTATCTGTCTATTTATCTATCTGTCTATCTCTCATATCTATCTGTCTATTTATCTATCTGTCTATCTCTCATATCTATCTGTCTATTTATCTATCTGTCTATCTCTCATATCTATCTGTCTATTTATCTATCTGTCTATCTCTCATATCTATCTGTCTATTTATCTATCTGTCTATCTCTCATATCTATCTGTCTATTTATCTATCTGTCTATCTCTCATATCTATCTGTCTATTTATCTATCTGTCTATCTCTCATGTCTGTCCATCTATCTCTCATATCTGTCTGTCTGTCTGTCTATCTATCTATCGATCTATATCTCATATCTATCTATCTATCTATTGGTCTTGTTATAAATTTTGTATCTAACAATCGCATATCTATTTCATATCTGTCTGTCTTTAAAAACAAAAACGTATTAAAGTTTTATAATTATAGTTTTACCTTAGAAAATACCCAGAGGCAGATTTACTAAACATATCTATATTTAGGTAGTCTAATGATGTGCCAAATTTATTACTGCTTGACTGACTCTGTGACAGAATTTTGTGCCAAAATTTTAGCACAAAATGTTGCACCTTAAGGCACATCCCCCATCCAGGTAATGACAAGTAATGCACAGTAGATTATTCTTTTAGTCTCATTTGCTTCATGAATAAGCCTAAAACGAGCTGCAACATTTTGCGGTAAAAATGCAGCAGATTTTTGTGCACTTTCACACCAGCGTTTTTACTGGATCCGGCAGGGTTCAGCAAAAACGCTTCAGTTTACTGATAATACAACCATCTGCATCCGTTATGAACAGAACCGGTTGTATTATCTTTAACATTGCCAAGACGGATCAGTCATGAACTCCATTGAAAGTGAATGGGGGACGAATCCGTTTTTGATTGTGTCAGAGAAAACTGATCCGTTCCCATTAACTTGCATTGGGGGTCATGGCGAATCCGTCTTGCTCCGCATCCCAGGACGGAAAGCAAACTACAACATGTTGCGGTTTGCTCTCCGGTATGGAAACGCAACTAAAGAGAACGGAATGCTTTTTGGAGCATTCCGTTCTGTTCAGTTCTGTTTTGTCCCCATTGACAATGAATAGGGACAAAACTGAAGCGTTTTTTTTCCAGTATTGATTCCCTATGACAGATCTCAATACCGAAAAACTTAAACGCTAGTGTGAAAGTAGCCTAAGGCCTCTTTCACACTTGCGTTGTCCGGATCTGGCGTGTACTCCACTTGCCGGAATTACACGCCGGATCTGGAAAAACGCAAGTGAACTGAAAGCATTTGAAGACGGATCCGTCTTCAAAATGCTTTCAGTGTTACTATGGCACCTAGGACGCTATTAAAGTCCTGGTTGCCATAGTAGTAGTGGGGAGCGGGGGAGCGGTATACTTACAGTCCGTGCGGCTCCCGGAACGCTCCAGAGTAACGTCAGAGCGCCCCATGCGCATGGATGACGTGCCATGCGATCACGTGATCCATGCGCTTGGGGCGCCCTGACGCCACTCTGGAGCGCCCCGGGAGCCGCACGGACGGTAAGTATGCTGCTCCCCCGCTCCCCACTACACTTTACCATGGCTTAAGGCCGGATCCGGATCAATGCCTTTCAATGGGCATTAATTCCGGACCCGGCCTTGCGGCAAGTCTTCAGGATTTTTGGCCGGAGCAAAAAGCGCAGCATGCTGCGGTATTTTCTCCGGCCAAAAAACGTTCCGGTCCGGAACTGAAGACATCCTGATGCATCCTGAACGGATTTCTCTCCATTCAGAATGCATTAGGATAAAACTGATCAGGATTCTTCCGGCATAGAGCCCCGACGACGGAACTCTATGCCGGAAGAAAAGAACGCAAGTGTGAAAGAGCCCTGAGCGAGACTTCAGGCACAGCCAAATGTCATTTTCATATAAATAAATTGCAATATTGCTTGTGCATTACATCTTATATCTAGTTATCTATATATTTTACTACCCTGATCTGTAGTATAAACACATAAAACACATAAACTCAGAGTAAAAAGAAATACATAATTTCATGTGAAAAAAGTAAGCCTACATGAATGGGATAGACTGATAGTTTCAGCGGAGAATTGATGGTAAAAAGGAAGTCATTTCATAAAAAGGGAAAGAAAAAAAGTCATCACAGGTCACTCAAGGGTATAACATCCAAAGTAAGATATGAGCATTACAGTAAAACAGATTGTGCTCAAACACTTCTGAGTAAGTACAGGAGATAAAATGAGGAATCCTGATTAGATTCTCACACTGAATATTATCAGTAAACATCCGAAAACAACTTACTTCACTGTTCAACAGGCTCTTAAGGATGCATTCACATGACCGTATTTTCGATCCGCGTCTGAACTGCATTTTTTGCAGATTGTACACTGACCTATTAATTTCTATGGGGCCACAAGAAATGTGGACAGCACACAGATGTAATCTGTATTCTGTCCACATCCGTGTGGTCGAGCCACAAATGATAGAACATGTCCTATTGTCCGATTTGCGTACAGAAATAGGCATATTTTCAGTGGGGCCCATGAAAAGTGCAGGATGCACACAGACGGCATCCATATTTTGCGAATTTGCTGACCGCAAAACAGATACGGTCATGTGAATGCACCCTAAATATAATGTTGCTTTTAGGGGCTGTTCACATCATGTTAACTGATTTTTTTATATTTTTTTACAATTGAATCCTGTGGTGATGTTTAATGTATACGTAATGTGTCAAACGTGGGACAAAGACATGATGTGAACATGGCTTTAATTCTACTTTCTTCACAGCTGATCAAACTGTTGTTTTCTTTCTGTAAGGCTACATGCACACGACTGTGCCGTTTTTTGCAGTCCGCAAACCGCGGAACCGCAAAAAACGGAAGCCACCCGTGCGCCTTCCGCAATTTACGGAACGGGCGGCCGTCAATATAAATGTCTATTGTTGTCCGCAAAGCGTGGACAAGAATAGGACATGTTATATTTTATTAGTGGGGCCGTGGAACGGAGCAATAGATGCGGACAGCACACGGAGTGCTGTCCGCATCTTTTGAGGCCCCATTGAAGTGAATGGGTCCGCATCCGAGCCGCCAAAACGGCGGCTCGGATGTGGACCCAAACAACGGTCGTGTGCACGAGGCCTTATACTTTACTTCAAGCACCATTATAGGCAAAACTCGAAAAATTAGAATATTGTGCAAAGTTCATTTATTTCAGTAATGCAACCTAAAAGGTGAAACTAACATATGAGAGAGACTCATTACAGGCAAAGCGAGATGTTTCAAGCCTTTATTTGTTATAATTTTGGATGATTATGGTTTACCACTTATAAAACCCCAAAGTCACAATCTCAGGTCCCCTTTGCTCAGGGGGTATGGATTAATTAGCTGACTAGAGTGTTGAACCTTTTCGCAATATTCTAATTTTAGGATGCATTAATTACTGAAATAAATGGGCTTTTGCACGATATTCAAATTTTTCAAGTTTCACCTGTATTTTACGGGATTGCCTCCAGTTTTCATAAACATTTTCCACCATGGACATGTGAAATAGTGATATCTAGGTGTATATGCGATCAGGACACCACTGCTGGGTCACGTGCCAATCAGGGGTTATCAGGTGGCATGTCACTTGAGGACACGTGACTGCTAAGGCCAGTTATAGATTGCAGCAATGCACGTGACCCTGTCCATACCTCGTCCAAAAGAAAAGAAGATGGGTATGGTGAGCATGATTTATTCATTAGGTACCACACACTACACGGACTTATTAAAAATTACCATAATCCTGGAAATCCCCTTTAAAGGGTATCTGTCACTATGAAGTGCAGTTTGCAGGAGGCATTTTAAAGGGGTTGTGCAGGGGTTTTATATTGATGACTTTTAGGCCTCATGCACACGACTGTGGTGTGTTTTGCGCGCCGCAAAAAATGGATGTCGATTTGCGGAACTGCACGGACAGCCTTTACTATAAATGCCTATTCTTGTCCGCAAAGTGTGGACAAGAATAGGACATGTTATATTTTTTTAGCGGGGCCATGGAACGAAGCAACGGATGCGGACAGCACACGGAGTGTGCATGAGGCCTTACACTGGCGTTTTGGCTTTTTCTTTTGTTAGATCCGTTCAGGGCTCTCGCAAGCGGTCCAAAACGGATCAGTTTTGCCCTAATACATTCTAAATGGAAACGGATCCGCTCAGAATGCATCAGTTCAGTCTCCATTCCGCTTTGGAGGCTGACACAAAACGCTGCGTTTTGGTGTCCGTCTGACGAAACTGAGCCAAACGGGTCCGTCCTGGCACACAATGTAAGTTAATGGGGACGGATCCGTTTTCTATGACAAAATCTGGCACAATAGAAAACTGATCCGTCCTCCATTGACTTTCAGTAGTGTTCAAGACGGATCCATCTTGGCTATGTTAAAGATAATACAAACAGATTTGTTCTGAACTGATGCAGACGGACGTATTATCTGAACGGATCTGTCTGTGCAGATCCATGACGTATCCGCACCGAACGCAAGTGTGAAAGTAGCCTTATTGGTGGGGGTCCAACACCCGGCACCCCCACCAATCAGCTGTATGAAGAGGACAACTATGCGAGCACTACTTTCTCTTTATTACACTGCCTGTCATCTCGGAAGCGAGTGTAATTGTAATTTATACATTTAAATCTCTGCTCTTTCAGAGCTCAGTTGTACTCAGGGCAATCTTATCGGTGACAGACAGCTATCTCTGTATACACACTTATACAGGAAGTGCTATCAGCCACTGATGAGATGGTCCCTGTGTTGTAATTCTGCCAGGCCGACTGAGATTTATTTTTAGTTTAGTTTTAATTTTAGCATGATGCCGCAATATGTGTGTAGTAACTTCTAGGACTCTTTAGAAAATTTTTACCATCACCCTGGTTTCTAGAGGTTTACGCAGGTCTGTTATTAAAACATAATTTTTAAAGGGGTTATCCAACCACCCGCGATGCTAGTGAGGCTCATCCCCGTCGTGGCCTGCTATTGGATGTTTTAATACGCACGACAGAGAGACACAGCAGCAGCCGTGTGGGTATCAGAAGCGACTCGGGTGCTGGGGAGCAAGGTAAGTACAACCTGTGTGACTGGCCTGGGCATTAGAGGGGGCAATATAGGGGTTGGATAACCCCTTTACATAAAGCATTTACTAATATAGCTTCATAAGCCAACTTGTCCCATAATGCCATGTGGCACAGGAAGCTATGTAGTTTCCTCCTGTACTATGACGGCATAATCCTGCATCGCACGACCTTCAGTTTGTTGTCAAGGGGCTGGACTCAGGAGGTCTCATGTCTTGGAGGGCAGAGTCGGCAGCAGGGCATAGAGGAGGCAGAATTGAGTCCCACCCCCCAACCCAGAAGTACAGCCGTACATCTGGCGGCAGAATGGGGAGATATAAGTAGTAAAATAGAATTATTTTCTTTTTACTTGTAATACCTATGGGGTACTAAATAATATGATTTTAGTGGATTTTGGAGCTTTTTGTTTTTGTAGTTCTCTCGATAATCCCTTCAACTCAGAATTCCCCAGTTTAGTATTTGAAAACGGCTAAAACCCAATGCACATTACTGTATTGTCGTATGAACCGGGTTATGCTGACAGTTTAATGTGTATAGGGAGCCCCCAACTCTCCCCAGACAGATGATGTTGGGAGAGATAAAGATTGGGTGAAATTAATATTTTGGGAGATAACCGCCACAAGAAGTGTCAGGCAGCGACTTTCTCCTTTTCTGAACAAAACTTATATGCGTATAAGAGATAGCTGTTGGCCAAACGATTGGCTGGCAACTGTTGAATGTGTATGGCTGCCCATTAATCTGCGGAATCCCCCACCGTGCTAATCTGTCTGGCATTTGGTAGCCCTATGTTTGCTGACAGGAAGGCTGGGTGGAATATGCATCTCTGCAGCTATCTATTTTTTGGCTGTAAGGAATTGCTTTTTATGCAGTTCCCTCATTTGCGTACTTGATGTTCATGCAGATTCATAATGTTCTGTTTGTTTTCTTCCTAACAAGGTCCGCACTTATTGCCACACAGCACCGTTAAATATAAAAAAAGACTTTTCAAAGCCGCTGTAATAATCATGTCACCGGGGAGAGGTCAAAACTGCACGATGTTCTTGTTTTACAGAAACATCTCTTTTTATGATTTATCCCATGAAATAATTCTATCACACAAAGTAAGCTAGGACTTCATTTTTTTATTTATTTACATTTTATGTCTCTTTGAAGGGATTCATCTAATTTTTGAGATGCTTGACCTAAGTTTTTTATCTGCAAGTCATATTACTTATAGAGTGAGGAAGTAAATTACTGTCATAAAATGCCTACATACGTGCTAAAGTTTGACAAAATTATGCCCTCTTATACATTAAGGGAGCCCATAAATTCCTATTTTAAATTGCCCTGGCTTTGAGATCATGCAGAAACATATATCATTTTAGCAGGACGAGAAAGCTTCAGGAGGAAAAAAAAAATAGAAAGGCAAATACAGTGTGTTATCATTGTGAGACTGCATTAAACAATATGAGGATTATACGTTCAGTGGCGCCATCTGCTGGTACAGACAGCTGCCATGGAAAGGAAAGAAGAGGACACTATACAGTCACTTTACTACAAAATATATTATACGGTGTATATAGTGCCATAGGACAGGGAATGATTGTTTGACCGCTGGGGTTCTGACCGCAGGGACTCCCAGCAATCATTAGTGCCGCTGAGCAAGTGCTACTGAACTGCCCTGTGGGTATTAAGTGGTGGTGCACACGTGTCCAATCCATTCACTTGTATGGGATTGCCAAGTACAGTTCTCGCAGTGGGGCAGTGCAGCAGAACTTACGGACCCCCGTTTTCATGATGACTGGGAGTCAGGACTCTAGCGATCAAACACTTCTCCCCTGGATAGGGGTTGGGTATTATTAATGGTACACCCCTTTAAGCATATATATTGTACGGTAGCATAAGAAGGTGCCCATTGACTGCTATTATCTGAAACTGTCTGTGTGCTTTCCTGTAATTTTTCCTTCCATACTTTATTACGGTGGTATTTGAAATGATTTTTGGGTGAAATATGGTGCAGTACAATGGAGTGGCACATAAAGTGCCTGTGGGTCTGTAGTATGATACTGCGTTTGCAGGGCCGATGCTCATGACGTCAGCGTGTACTAAGAGCATTAGTCCATTATATATAGCAAGAATACCATGTGTCAGGCTGGCGTACTTACTTGGGGTAGTGTTGGGGTAAATCAGTGAACACTGCCAAACTGGCAGTGCCTTGGACTTGTTATATATTTATTAGTCCCTGCAATATCTTTTTTTTTTTTACTTTAATAATTAGGAGGCCAATGACCTTCCCTGTAACGCCTCATGCACACAACAGTATCCATTTTGCAGTCCACAATTCACAGGCTGCCCTCTTTTGTCCACCAGAATGACTGACACCACGTCCGAATCAACCGATAACTGTTAAAAAGAAGCTTTAGTGTGATGTGTGCAAAATTTCTGCAAAACCACCTCAATATGCAGAGAACTACATTATTTCTAACTCTGTAGTATGTAATTTGTTCACCATATTGCATCAGTTTTACTTGAATCACAGCAAAGTTGCAACTAAATTGGGTGTAGGGCCTTTGGTGACATCATAGTCACATGACAAAGGTCCAGCACCACAGAGGACAGGAGGACAAACAGGAGGCACGTGGAGGAGTTCACCATAGGGACCATTCTATGAAAGAGCAGTATGTAAGAATGGTGGGGAGCACCATGAGGAAGTATTAGAGAAAGGGGGGGCATGGGGAATGGGGAATGGTATGTGAGAAAGCTGGGGGAGGCCATGGGGAGCAATGTGAGAAAGGGAGGAATCACCATGAGGAGCAGTATGTCAAAATGGGGGAAGCATGGGGACCAGTATGTGAGAAAGATGGGGACATGTGGAGAGTACATGAGGGTGGTGGGGGAGACCATGGGGAGCAATGTGAGAGAAAAGGAAGGAGCATGTAAAAAGGGTAAGAGTGGGGAGTTGTCAGACGTCTTTGTAGTTAGTGGTATGCACTGGAAGCACATGGGGAGCTGTGGGAGGTCTGCTCGTGGTGTGTACTGTGTGCATTGTGCATCTGTGTGTGTGTGGTAAATAGAGGGGGCTGACTTATGATTTTTTTATTTATTTTTTGGCCTGAATTTGTCAAGATCAAGTAAAGCAAATTTGCCATATTGCACTCCATTTTTTTCAGTAATATGAACAGGGAATGAGCTGCTTTGTAGCCCCAGTCCAGCCCTGACACACTATAGTGGAAACTTGATTGACTTCAAAAAGTGTAGCTGCCTGTCATATGGGCATCCGGCAGTGACGTTACTTTTTTTTTTTTCCTGTTCCTGTAAAAGAAACAAAAAATGGATATGACAGTGCAGACGTAAACCTAGCCTTAGACCTCTGCTAAACGTTTATTGCTATAGGCAAATACAAGTGGAATTCTATCTATCAGTTCAGCAGGAACCAGTGACGTCACAGAGATGCAAGACATTGCTGGAGGTTACTTTAGTGTAGGTTGTGCCTGCTCGTAACATACCACTAGCTATATAAGCAGGCAGAGGGTGAAGAAGGTGTCAGATCTGTAACACATAGATAGTGGTGATCATACCACCCCTAGGTCAGCAGGAGACAGATATTGTCACCGGGATGTAGGGAGCGCCATGCTTCAGCTAGGCTTCACGTTGTTTACTGTGGTTGGCCACTTTCTTGTTACTCTTGACCATTATGTTGGTAAGATGAGTATGTGACACTCACTCATATAGCCTTTGTTGATATTCTACACCATTTTCTATATTTCATACGTAGTGTTGAGCGAACTTGTGTTTTAAAGTTCGGCATACAAGGTTCAGGTTATCTAAGAACCCCGTTATGGATCATAACTTATGGTCCGTGGTAGCCTAATCCATAAGGGAATTCTTGGATAGCCCAAACCTGAACTTTGTACACCGAACTTGAAATCACAAGTTCGCTCATCCCTATTCATAACGTATGCCCGCTTGTTTGCCAAGTCTTTTGTGCCGTCCACACAGAGGTCCTGTCCATAAAATGGCCGCTGATTGAGGGTCATGTGATCAGACAAACCACCTCCATGTGATGCAGGGGAGCACCCAGGAATTTTGTCTAGGGGGGGTCCGAAAGGCAAAAAAATGTGGCATGTGTAGTGCGCTGTGCTAATTAAATTTTTCAAAGCCCCCTTTATATATATATATATATATATATATATATATATATATATATATATATTTTATTTTTTTTTAAAATGCAGGGAAGGGGTGTAGTGTGTTGCGCTGATTGTTTTACTTGGCGATTCTAAAAGCTCTGTAGGGAAATAAAAAAAAATTGGCCCCGCCCATTATTAAAAGCCCCTCCTACATATAATAGGCCACTCCCAACAAATACTGTACAGCTGACATTCTATAGTTGCGCCCTGTCTCTACACATCATACGGAGAGAGGGGGAGGTCTGTCCTGGCTGCACTGCCTGCTTCACATCATACAATAAACAGCAGGCTACAGCCAGGAAGCTCCTCCGCTCTCCTCCCTCCCCAGATCCTGCTCAAGGCCTGTGGTTCCCCCCACCATCTGCCACCTGCCCGTGGCCTGCTGTCCCCCTTGACCGTCCTCACCCAGCTCTGGATCCTCCTTCTGCAAATGGCAGGGGGGGAGCCGGAGCATCTCCTCTCCTACATAGCACCACATACCTCTTACATCCAGTGATGTCACCTTTGTTGTAGACGTTCTCTTTCCTCATCTTCTCCATTCAGACCAGACCGCCATGATGATTTTTCAGCCATCTCCCGTCTCTGCAGAGATTAACAAACAGACATTAGTTTCCCACATTTCCATCATCTTCACATCTTCTGAACACCCTTTCCTGCCACCCCAATACTGTGCCCGCTGTGCCCCCAATACTATACTGCAGAAACAGTCCCTCTGTAAATACTACTACCACACAGATAGTGCCCCCTTCAACAATTATTGGCACACAGTGCTCTAAAAAAATAACTGCGCCCAGACACTAATAGTATAAAGATAATGTCCCCCAAAAATTATTGTGCTAAGCTGATACAGTGGCAGGGTGCCCCCCAAAGTAACAGGGCTCCCCAAAATAGAATTAATTCTCTGCCAGAGCCCACCAGTAGTAATAATGCCCCTATAGTGCCCATACTAGTAATCATGTTCCTCATAGCCCCCCAGTATTAGCAAAGCTCCACATAATACCTCCTAGTACTAATAATTCTCCCTACAATATGACAGTACATGAAATACCCCCGCTTAGTGCCCGCAGTTGAGCTAATGTCCCCATAATGTATGCCAGTATAAAATACCCCTATATAGTGCCCCAGTAAATGCCCTTATAGTGCTCCTCTCCCCCTTCCCCATAGTGTCCCCCATAATATGCCAGTAAAAAATGCCCCTTCTAAGTTCCACCATATGCCCCAATAGTGCTCCTCTCCCCCATAGTGCCGCTCTCCCCTATAGTGCCTACCATAATGTGCCAGTAAAAAAATGCCCCCTTAGTGCCACCAGATGCCATAATGCCCCCATAATGTGCCAATAAGAATAAAGGCCCCTTTAGAGCTCCCACTTCCCCTTAGTGCCCCTATAGTGCCACCAGATGCCCCATAGTGCCATTCTCTTCTATAGTGCCCCCATAATGTGTCAATAAAAAAAAGCCCCTTTAGACCCCCCAGATGCCCCCATAGTGCTCCTCTCCCCTATGTTGCCGCCCCATAATGTGCAAGTAAAAAATGCCCCTTCAAAGTGCCACCATATGCCCCAATAGTGCTCCACTACTCCATAGTGCCGCCCTACCCTATAGTGCTTCTCATAATGTGCCAATAAAAAATGTCCCCTTAGTGCCACCAGATGCCATAATGCCCCTATGTGCCAATAAGAAAAAAAGGCCCCTTTAGAGCCCCCACTTCCCCATAGTGCCGCCAAATAATGCCCCTATAGTGCCACCAGATGCCCCTAGTGCCGTTCTCCCCTATAGTGCCCCCCATAACGTGTAAAGAAAAAAAAAAAAAAACCTTTAGAGCCCCCATAGTGCTCCTCTCCCCCATGGTGCCCCCCCCATAATGTGCCAGTAAGAAGTGCCACCCAAAAATAAAAATACCACCAGATGCCCCATAGTGCCGTTCTCCCCTTTAGTGCCCCCATAGTGCCAGCTCCCCCCTCCAAAAAAAAAAAAAATATACACTGATACTTACCTCCATCAGCAGCGATGCGATGCAGGCCTCTTCCGGCCTGTGTCCCTGCTGTGTGCTGCCCGGCTCAGGCGGCGCGATGATGACGTCATCGCGCCGCCTGAGCCGGCCTCTGATAGGCTGCAGGCATTAGTGCCTGCGGCCTATCAGAAGAACAGGGGAGGGACAGCACAGGCTGTATCGCTGTCCTAAGGACAGCGATACAGATGGATTAGATATGGAGAATGAGCGCTTCCACAATGGAAGCGCTCATCTCCTACTGCCCCCCCCGCCCACCACCGCCGCTGCCGCAAATGCCCGCAATTACATCCAGGGCCACGCCGCCTGTGGTGATTGGCGGTGCGGCCCTGAAGGCTAAAAAAATAAAAATTTGGGCTGGTTGTTTCGGGGGGGGGGGGGGGGGGGACGACGACCCCCCCTGTAGGTGCGCCACTGATGTGATGTAACTTTCATTCCAATACACGGCACCTGTCATCTGTACTTTACATCAGCGGCAATCTTATGAACAGGACCTCTGTGTGAACAGCACAGAAGATTTCTCCAACAAGTGGGGATGGCTTTTGAACTATAGCAAACAGAATATCAACAAAGGCTATATTACTAAGTGCCATGTAGTCATCTTACATACACGTTGGTCACAAGTAGTCAGAAACTGGCCACCCCCTTCAAACCTCAAGATTTGGTGATTGTGTCATCTGTTACTTTGCTCCCTGGTTACTGGGATAACACTGGTTCTGATCTTCTGCAGATAATACACATCCAGCATGTGACATTATATCATGTACTGGAGGCGCAGGTTGTTAAATTTGCACTTACATATTTTGTGGTGTATTAATATAGCAATTTGAGTTGATTTCAGTCTTTGAACGCTGATGTCAGGCTCTTATTTTTCTTCAGTAACGGCTTCATTCAGATGTTTTCTTTGAAAGAAAAAGGAAATGGAAAAGGAAAAAGGGGATGTTTTCTTTTACGTGCAGCAGGTTTGAGTTTGCCACCTAGTGGTGCTTTGTGCTGTTTGCAATGGTTTGTTTTCACAGTGGACGATCTTTAACAGATTGCACTGATTATTTGCATAGAACACACACAATCGTATACCAGTATTAAAAAGGATCACCTGTGAGGGTGCAGCCGCGTGTTGCATAACTGCTGGGGATTTTCTGCAGCATAATTGTGTCTGGAAAATCTGCAACATTTACAGTAGCAGCGAAGTGGATGAGATTTAAAGAAAATCTCATCCACACATTGCAGAGAGTGTCCACGATGAACTGCAGAGTGCAGCATGTCAATTCATGTTATGAGTTTCTCCCACAGATTTCAGTGGCATGCAAAGGATAAAATCTGTGGCAAAATCCACTCTTCTTGATGCAGATTTTACTGCTGCAGATTTTCCAATGGGCACAAGAGGCCGTACGCTTAAGGCCTCATTCACGCGAACGTATTTTCTTTCCGTGTCCGTTTTTTTTTTTGCGGACCGTATACGTAACCATTCATTTCAATGGGTCTGCAAAAAAAACCTGAAGTTACTCCGTGTGCATTCTGTTTCCGTATGTCCGTATTTCCGTTCCGCAAAAAAATAGAACATGTCCTATTATTGTCCGCATTATGGACAAGGATAGTACTGTTCTATTAGGGGCCAGCTGTTCTGTTCCGCAAAATACGTAATGCACACGGACGTCATCCATATTTTTTTGGGATCCGTTTTTTTTCGGATCGCAAAATACATACGGTTGTGTGCATGAGACCTAAAGGTGTTTTCAGGGATTTTAATATTGATGATCTATCCTCAGTATAGGTCATCATCCGACCACCAGCATCCCTGCCAGTCAGCTGGTAGAAGGGAAGGCCATTCTCCATGCTAGCGCAGCCTCCTCTTATTTGTTTACGTGCTCTCCATCAACATTGCAGAGGTGAGCAGGTGTAATTACAAGCTGTTCCATTCACTTCAATGGGACAGCTGGTTCCTATCCAAGTGGGACGGCTTGTAATTATACCTGCTAGCCGCTGCAATGTCGATGGAGGGCAGGTAAACAAATAAGGGAATGCTGCGCTCGCACAAAACATGGCCTTCTCTTCAACCAGCTGACCAGCGGGGTTGTCGGACCCCCTGCCCATCTGATATTGATGACCTACCCTGAGGATAGGTCATCGGTATTAAAATCCCTGAAAAAAACCTTTAAAGGTTTCCTATAGACACTCAGTCCTACTAAAGAAAGATTTTTCAGCCAACATGTTTGCTAAGCAGTGGTAAAGATGTAACGTGATTGAAAGTCTCAATCAATCATCACAAAAATAAATACATCTAAAAAAAATAAAAAATAAGACTGTACCGTGTGAAATGCAGCTACTAGGGGGATTGCAGCCAGATGTCACCTTCAAGTCACTACAAACGTGTTTTAATTTTTTTATTTTGTTGTGTTTTAGTTGCAGTTTTCCTGAAACGCAGCATGCGTACACCAGTAAAAAAATAATTCACAAACTAACAAATTAAAAAACACTACCAAAACCACTGGTTAAAAAAAACCAGAAGCCATAATGAAAAACCTTGAAAAATAGTGTTTATGAAAGGCCTTACTAAAATGTTTTACAAATGTCCCCTATCCTAACAGTATTGTTGTGCTTTAGTATGACATGCCGGTGCCCTCACTAAATATCTGATAAGGTCCCACCAGGTTTCTTGTGTCTGAGAGGCTGAGACCGCTGCAGGACAGCTGTATGTTCATGTCGGATGCACAGAGAGAACACTGACGGAAAAGCAAAACATTTACATTAGGCTACTTGCACACGACCGTATGTGTTTTGTGGTCCGCAAATTGCCATCCATTTTTTTTTTTTTTTTTGCGGATCCATTGTAACAATGCCTAAAACGGACAAGAATAGGACATGTTCTATTTTTTTTTTGCGGGGCTACAGAACGGAAATGCTGATGTGGACAGCACACGGTGTACTGTCCGCATTTTTTCCGGACTTATTGAAATGAATGGGTCCACATCCTATCCGCAAAAAAAAGCGAAACGGACATGGAAGCAAACAACGTTTGTGTGCATGTAGCCTTACTGTGCGAATCAGGGCTGAAGTTT
This sequence comes from Bufo gargarizans, assembly GCF_014858855.1. Taxonomy (NCBI): domain Eukaryota; kingdom Metazoa; phylum Chordata; class Amphibia; order Anura; family Bufonidae; genus Bufo; species Bufo gargarizans. The sequence goes on from NC_058089.1 coordinate 113,581,020, forward strand.
AGCTGCTAAACTTTAAAGGGGTTGTGCAGTGGGATATTTTTTAGATAATGGGCAAAATGATGTAAAAATTAAAGAAGCGTTACTCACCCCACTTGATCCCCTGCTGCGGCCATTCGGCTGCTTACTGGGTCCCCAGGGTCTTTACTTCTTGGTCTCAGCTCAAATCATAGGAAATGGCAAGTGATTGACGGAGGGGGCATCAGCCGCCGTTTCCTGTGTACAGAGCCTGAACCATGGAGACCTTGTGAGTGTGGGAATGACAGCAGCCGAGGGATTGTTGAGTAATACTTCTAATTTTTACACCCAATTTCCCGTATGCAAAACCCCTTTAAGGACCAATACCTTCCCAACCACTGCCTTAGGCACCATTTACACTATGCATGGTATCTATTCTCTTGTATTACTGTACCCAGTGCAAGAAGAGAAGTACACTGGTGAATTACAGGTCTTGTGCCGTGTCTGTAACTAATCTGAGTCCATAGTAGGAAGGAGGTAGGCGCCACCAAGAATTTCTGCTTTACAAAAATGTCTCCTTATTACTTTTAAATTATATGCACAATACTTCTGCTGTTATGAATGGAAAGCATAAAAACAAGAAAAAACATTATCGGTATAAAATCTATGAAAGAAGAATTATTATATGATTGCACTAGCACATCAGCCTGCCTGATCTCTGAGGTGCTGTATAGACTTACACTAGGTCATTAGCACTGAGTTACAGCAACTGTGTCTGCCGCTAACATTTCACCAGCCTTGAACAAGGATGTTTGGAGGCAGATTTGCCCCTTATATTATGGGGTTTTGTTTAACTGGAACAAGACAGTGGCTGCAGTGCCGGCCACATGCAATATATTATGGGACGCAAGACAAAATTGTTGCTTGGTCTGAATATTTCTCTTGTGATTATGGCACCAATTATACATGCTTCATATTGGCAGAGATGCTGAAGTGAAAAGGTTTGCTAGGGTGTTGAACTTTCAGCATTGACATTAAAGGGCACTTTCAGATAATGCGGGGGCTACACAAATAGATGAGGGAAAGGTGGTGCAGGAGGCTGGGGTCCACACTTCACATACCGCCACTATCACATTGTGCCATCTCAGTCTATTTCCACCTGATTTGGTAACGTTAGTCTGTGGGGTGAAGTTACAGGTTTATATTTTGTTCCAGGGCCCATTGATTCAAACAGTTGAAATTAGGGGGTGGATGAACCAACATGTACTGTAGCTATGTTGTTTCATGTCCTCCCCCATGAGCGTAACTACACCCATAACACTTACTATGGGGCCCAGAGGTTGGGGGCAATCATGTGCTAGAACAATGTACCTTTTTGTGGGGAATAACAATATAACAGCTCTTTACTATAATGTTGGTTTTCTAATATATGATACTATTATACATACATTTAAAGGGGTTGTCCCACGAAAATATTCCATGGTTTTCAAACCAGCACCTGGATCTGAATACTTTTGTAATTGCATGTAATTCTAAATGTAGAATAGCCTCTGAATTATTCAATAGAATTTATCTGTATAGGCTACTTTCACACTAGCGTTTTTGCTGGATCCGTCACGGTTCAGCAAAAACGCTTGCGTTACTGATAATACAACCGCCTGCATTAGTTATGAATGGATCCGGTTGTATTATCTTTATAATACCCAAGACGGATCCGTCATGAACACCACTAAAAGTCAACGGGGGACGGATCCATTTTCCATTGCGTCAGAGAAAATGGATCCGTTCCTATTGACTTGCAATGTGGGTCATGACGGATCCGTCTTGCTCCGCATCCCAGAACGGAAAGCAAACCTCAGCATGCTGCTCTCCGGTATGAGAACGTAACGGAATGCATTTTGGAGCACACCGTTCTGTTCAGTTACGTATTGTCCACGTTGACAATGAATGGGGTCAAAACGGAAGCGTCCCCTCCCCCCTTCCCGGTATTGAGACCCCGTGACGGATCTCAATACCGGAAAATTTTAACGCTCGTGTAAAAGTAGCCTTACTGAGAAGGCCGCACATGCTCAGTTTCATATTTCAAATGTCTCCTAAGTTGTGATAGGGAGAAAGCTACACAAGCAAGACACGCCCCTTGAGAAAGGACACTCCCCTTGAGCTATCAGCTCGATATACAGTATATCCAGCAGAACAATGAATGGTGAGATCTCTGGATCCATCTTATTTTGCTATGGGGCCCTAAGAGTTATAGTTATGCCCCTATCCTCCCCCATAGTATAGCATGCAGTGCTGTATATTGCTGTGCTTTGGGCAGGATTTCATGTTGAATAAATCCATGCGACAAACGCATGGGCGTGAGAACGCAGTGTGATGCTGCACATAATGTATTACGATGGGATCTGATGATTTTGCACAGATCTATCATCCCCCCTACACCAGAGAAATGCCATTAATAAGTCACTTTTTAAAGGTTGACTTTGCCACTTTCTGAAATTGGCGTGGTGTGGATGGGGCCATCAGCCCTGGCAGATTTATTATCAGTTACGCCAGTTTCCTTGAGTAAATGATGACTGAAATCTACACTACCTGCAAGCTAGCATAGATATCATTCTAGGAGCATTGACTGCCAGATGATGCGCTGAATTTATGATGAGGCATGCACCTAGCAATAAATTAAGTGCATCCTCTGGTGGCGCAGGAGAAAACACTGGTCTTGATATATCTCCCCTATTTGATTTTGTGTGAGACCGATTGAATACTCACCCCCTACTTTACTACTATCACAGGTAGCATTAATGGTGTGCCTACCATGGAGGCAGACCACACAATTTCTATGGTAACTGGGATAAGAGGGAGCTTGGCGCTGAACTCCTTCTTCTGTTCCCAACATAAATCAGTGGAATTTTTGGGCAGCCACTAGGGTTGAGCGAAGCAGGTTCGGACTGCTCTGTCCGAACCCGATACGTTCTTAACCTTCGTTAATAATATGCGCTCCATACAGCCTTACAATGTATGGGCTCCACTGGAGCAATCTTCTTATCGCCTTCAGTAACATAAGACTTGTTTAGTCTCATGCCTGGCCCGTGACAGTGAGTTTCTGCACACATCAAAGTTTTAAAATCCGAATCCAAACTTTGTGGCTCATTAACAAACCCAAATTTGGATTCAGATTATGTATTCAGAAACTAACTGTAACGGGCCAGGCACGAGACTAAAGAAGTCTTGTGTTACTGGTGGTGATAAGAAGATTGCCTCAGATGAGCCAATACGTTGTAAGACTGTACGGAGAGCATATTATTAAAGTTTTGGAACGAATGTGGTTCGGACACAGCTGGCCGAACCCGCTTCGCTCAACCCTAGCAGCCTTTAATAGAGGGAGTTCAGTGCAAAGAGATTTTTACGGCTTCCAATTACAGTGTTTCAACAGTAACTGTATACATTCCTATGCACAGAGCTCCCTCTAGTGGTGACTGTAAGTTGAGTTCTATCATGGTTCACAGGGGGCCCCACTGCATGAAAGACGGTAGTTTTAGTAGTAAGTCATGTCATGTTGCAGAAGACATGCACCCCGGAACCTGTAGGGGGAGCTCCTGAGTAATTTTTACCCAAATATCCCTGCTTTCCATGTCTTCTCATTTTATGTGGCAGCACTTTGTTTCCTTTGAGTCTGGATTGGACTCTTTGGGGCACATTTATTAAGACTGGCGTTTTAGACGTCTGTCTTAATAACGCCTATATCTGGCGGTGGATCCGCCGGAGTTATGAAGAGGTGCCGGTCTCTACATAACTTTGGTGGATCCTAGACCAATTCTAAATGTAAGACCAGCTTCCTTTTAAGTAAATGAGTATATTTCTATATAGTAAAATAAAAGATACTTTCTGGTTTTGATTTGCACTGTACAAGTTATGGGCTTGTTCCTTGCATTACCTGGAAAAGACAAGATTGGTTCTGTCTAATAATTTTTTCAAAAACATGAAGACTGGGACCAGTTGGTCACCATCTGTGCACATCATTACTTTTACAAATGAAGATGTATTTTGCTGGGGCCCTTTAATCTGAGTAAAATGGGCCCCACGCATCTCTGACGTATAAGTGTCGAAATAGGATAGATATCACTTTCATTGTACAGGGTGGCCCACAACATGAACGAGCAAGTGGATTTTTTTTTTATTACCCAGAAGATGCCGAAAATGGTCCCCATTCACATCTATGCACCTTTGAGCACGTCGGATTACATCGGCTGATACTGCTTGCAGCTCTTCAGCAGTGATGCTGCAGAACAAAAAATTTCCTGCTTTTTCCAACAAGATGGGGCAACATGCCTCACCTCACGGAATTCACTGGCATGCATTCATGAACTGTTTACAGGGGAGCGAACTGTGAGCAAGGGGCTATGGCCACCACGTTCCCCAGACTTGTCCACATGCAATTTTTATCTGTGGGGAAATTTAAAACAGAAACACTATTTGCAGAATCACTTCTGAAAAGCTGCAAGCGGTATCGTCGAACATACCGTATTTTTCGCTTTATAAGACACACTTTTATGGCTGTGCGTCTTATAAAGCAAATACTAGTGAGCGCCACCATTATGGAAGCGCTCACTAATATGCATTAGGTGCAGGGATGCTGTCAGTACTTACCCTCCCTTGTCATCTTCTCTGGGGCCACGCTGCACTGCAGGTCCTAACCGTGTACAGCATCAAGACGTAGTGAGCGCACTGTGACCCGACGCTGCACGAGTGGACTCTCATTGCATTCGTTGGTGGCATGTTGGTACCTGCATTTCCTGGATTTAATGGAGGCCATTTTGACACCAAAGATGACAAAAATTTAAGTGGGCCCAGCATATATGTGGAACCTACACTCCCTGAATTGTATGGTAGCCGTCATGGCACATAACAGGTAGAATTTAGTGTTAGGTCCCGTCTTACAGAGATCGCCTTGACCATCTTTGCACATCATTACTTTTACAAATGAAGATGTATTTTACTGGGGCCCTCTGATCTGAGTAAAATGGGCCCCACCCATTCTCTTGCTTATAAGTGTCGAAATAGGATAGGTATCACTTTCATTGTACACAGCTCTGCTAATTGCACAACGATTAAATAGTTTAAAGGGGTTGTCTGGGTTCAGAGCTGAACCCTACACTCATTTACCATGTCTGAGTGGAGCATCAGAGCATTTCTGGCTCTGAATCTCCCCCTTGCCTTGTGCTGCATTGCGCAGGGCAAGGGCTTTTTCTTTAATACCGTTGATGTACAAGGCTTCACATGATTGGAGAGGCGGAGACTTCAACCTGGTGATGTCATCGTCACAAATGGGCAGTCTTTAGCAATGTCCTAGGCTTTTGCAGGCTAAGGCTGCGCTAAAGACTGCCCATTAGTGCCGGTGATGTCACCGTCATCACTGTTAGGCGGACACCTCCACCTAGCATACTGAGAAAAAGCCAGGTACGTCACCGGTAGTAAACAAACAGCCCTTGTCCAATGCGATGCAGCCCAAGGGAGGGGGAGCTTCGGAGCAACAAATGCTCCGATGCTCCACTCAGACATGGTAAATGAGTGAAGAGGAGGTGAACCCGGACAACTCCTTTAATGAATATTGTGAAATATTTTTTTAATTTTTTTTTTAAAAGGTCTCTAGGTTGCCTGCACACAATGCCAATTACACACAGATTTTCAGCAGAAAAATGGCAGCGTAATACCATACCAGCAAAGTGAATAAGATTAGACAAGTCTCATGTACTATTTGCTTTTTTTTACGTGCGGAATTGACCTGTTGTGCTAATTTTAAAATCCACAGCATGTCAATTGTTTATGCGATTCCGCACCGTCTGTAGACGGGTTTTCCCCATAGACTTCAATGGGGTTGTTTACATAAACAGAAAAAACACAAAATCAACCGAAAAACACACCAAACCATAAAAAATTGGGGGTCATTTATTAAGACTAGCGTTTAAGTCTTATTAACCCCATGTGCTGGCAGTGGATTCTCCAAAGTTGTCTAGAGGCCGGTGCGTCTTCATTGTCACCACCGGACTAAGGCTAGGTCTACACGACGACATTTGTCACGCGACAGATAGGGCACAACTACACTGCAACATTTGTCGCGCAACATTTTGTTGCACCGATGTCGCGTGACATTTTTATAATGGCAGTCTATGGTGTCGCACTGCAACTCAAATGGATTTTCTGCGACTGTCGCGTTGCAGTCGCAGCATTTTGCAGTGTGACACCATAGACTGCCATTATAAAAATTTTGCGTGACATCGGTGCAACAAAATGTCGCGCGACAAATGTCGTCATGTAGACCTACGCCTAAAACAGGTGTAGGAAATGATAAATGAGACGGGCCTGCTGGCCCACCCTCTTCCCCACTCACGACATGCCCCTTTTTTACACCTGGCGAAAAAAGTCACAGATTGCGGCGCATATAACCTTTGCGCCACAATCTACGCCAGAAATATGTACAAAATAAGCAGATTTCTGTTTGTAAATGACCCAATAGTGCGGAGGATTTATGTGCGTTTTTTGTGCAGATTTCATGCACACAGATCTGCACCGTGTGCAGGTCCCCTTAGAAAGCGTGTGTTTTGATGCCTTTTTTCCTTTTGATTGTAGGAGACTTTGCAGTTATTTTCCAGCGTTATGCACCTTAATACCTTTTTTCTGTTCAACAAAGACTGAGATGATCCCGTTTCTGCATTTGAATTAGACGTAGCCGGCACTTTATCACTTAAAATTCAAATGTTCCTGAACCTTTTTTTTTATCCTTTCCCAGTTCATATTTATCTTCCTTGCCATGCCTTCATAGGTTACCACATTTCTATTGATAAATTGTAGGTACTGCAAGATCTATTGATGAGACGGAGACAGTTCCACAGTGAAGTGTTGTGGCTTTGCATATCATTATACGCGGCTCTTGAAAGCTGTCGATTCTTGCCTTATTGCTGTTCAGCCTGATAAATGACAGTAATTGTTCCTAAGTTGAAGGACTACTTTATTAAGCTGACTTGCATAAGAATTTTTGTGCTTTGGGTTAATACCAGTTCTTTGCTTGGTCTCATCGAAATGTTTAATTTTAAGGAAGAATTAAATAAAAAATATTATTTTACAATCTTGTAGTTGAGCTGAGCTGTCAGAAACCCGCTGTTATTGAAGGTCACAATAACTTTGTTGCTTATTAAATGTTACAATACTTGTATCAGATTCTAGAAATATAATACTGTTTTAATGAGAATAAATGTTATGTTGGCGGTCCTTGCCCACCATGCTTTCGCTCTCTCCTGTGGGCACAGACAGTGCACCTCTTACACTGCCCTTCCTCTCCTGCTGCCTAGCTATCTTTTCTCCTTGTAACCGGCGGCCTTTCAGGCCACTGAGGCCTGCGAGTGCTGTTTGGCCTCCTGGCTTGTCTCCTACTTACCTCGCTCCCTGGCACCAGCTTTGCTTCTCATAACGGCACGGCTGGCGCTGCATCTCTCCATTACGCAGATGAAAACATTCAGCGTCGGGGCAGGGCCGCTAATAGCCCGCCACGACGGGGATGAGCCTCCCTAGCATCAACCGCGAAGCTAGGGAGTCTTGTTCCCGCCGCGAGGCTCCCTAGTATCATGGGTGACACTAGGGAGGCTCGTTCCCATCGCGGCCTACTATTGGCTCCCTCCCCACACCCGCAACATTGGATGTTTTCATCCGTGCAACAGGGAGATGCTGTGGTGGCCATGTGGGCGTCAGAAGGGATGCAGGTGCCAGTGAGCGAGGTAAGTCCAGCCTCTGTGAGGGGCCTGGGGATATGTTAGGGGGTCATTTTAGGAGTTGGATAACCCCTTTAAGACCAGTGTACACAACGCTGGTCTTTAGGGCTGCAACGATTAATCGAAGTTATCGATAATATTCGATAACGGGATTCGTTGTCATGGGTGACACTAGGGAGGCTCGTTCCCATCGCGGCCTACTATTGGCTCCCTCCCCACACCCCCAACATTGGATGTTTTCATCCGTGCAACAGGGAGATGCTGTGGTGGCCATGTGGGCGTCAGAAGGGATGCAGGTGCCAGTGAGCGAGGTAAGTCCAGCCTCTGTGAGGGGCCTGGGGATATGTTAGGGGGTCATTTTAGGAGTTGGATAGCCCCTTTAAGACCAGTGTACACAACGCTGGTCTTTAGGGCTGCAACGATTAATCGAAGTTATCGATAATATTCGATAACGGGATTCGTTGTCAACGAATCGCGTTATCGAATAATCGGCTGATTCGTTGCTATGCGGGTCAGGGGCAGGCGGTCAGTGTCCTTAATCAGCAATAACTTTTACTTCAACTTTAAATCAGCACATCTTTACTAACTTACAATGAAGCTCCGGTAACAGGCAGAGCGGGCGGCGGCGTTACGTCACTTACTCACGTGACGCGCCTGCTCCGCCTGCTTCATTAAAAAAGTGGGCGGAGCAGGCACGTCACGTGAGTAAGTTGCGTTACACCGCTGCCTGGTCTGCCTGTTACTGGAGCTTCATTGTATTTGTAAGGTAATAAAGATCATAGAGCTGATTTAAAGTTCAAGTAAAAAATACTGCCAGTTGAGGAATAGTCTGAATACTGATGTGGCCGGTGTATTGGGAGATCTGTGGATGACACACTGTTATGGGGAGGGGGATCTGTGCACTGCTATGGGGAGGGGGATCTGTGAATGGCACTGTTATGGGGAGGGGGATCTGTGGATGGTACTGTTATGGGGAGGGGGATCTGTGGATGGTACTGTTATGGGGAAGGGATCTGTGGATGGCACTGTTATGGGGGAGATCTGTGGATGACACATATAGCATACGATGCTATATAGTGTCATCCATAGATCCCCCCCCCCATAGCAGTGTCATCCACTGATCCCCCTCCCCATAACAGTGCCATCAACAGATCCCCCTCCCCATAATAGTAGCATCCACAGATCCCCCTCCCCATAACAGTACCATCCACAGATCACCCTCCCCATAACAGTGCCATCCACAGATACCCTCCATAATAGTGCCATCCACAGATACCCTCCATAATAGTGCCATCCACAGATACCCTCCATAATAGTGCCATCCACAGATACCCTCCATAATAGTGCCATCCACAGATCCCCCTCCCCATAACAGTGCCATCCACAGATACCCTCCATAATAGTGCCATCCACAGATACCCTCCATAATAGTGCCATCCACAGATCCCCATAACAGTGTCATCCACAAATCCCCCATAACTTGTCTTTTTCACATTGTAATGCAAAATTTTTATATTTATGTAACTCCTAAATTTGTTTTAATATATTTCAAGTAAACACATATAAACCCCTTTTTTTGTCATTTTGGTGTTTTCTTTCCCAATTAATCGATTGAAATTATCGACAACTAATCGATTATTCAAATAATCGTTAGCTGCAGCCCTACTGGTCTTCAGTCTCCCTCAGGCTTGTCTCATAATTGCAAAAAATATATCTGGATGATCCCCAAGAGTTTTAGGACAACATTCTGTCAATTATGAAGTGAAAGGTGGAACTTTTTAGAAGACATGGGTCCCATGATATTTGATGTAAAGTTTTTACCACATTCCAGCATAAGAACATCACAGCAAAGGTCAAACGTGGGGGTGATAGTGTCATGGTCTGGGGCTCCTGTATGACTTGTCATGATTGATGGGACCATGAATTCTGCTCTCTATCTGAAAATCCTGAAGGAGAATGTACGCCGGTCAGAGAAAAATATGAAGCACACAAGCAAGTCTACCTTTGAATAGCTCAAAAGAAACAAATTTTGCCGTGTCTGGGTCAAATTTTTTTCATTTGAATCCCATTGAGATGCTCTGGCAGGACCTCAAATGGGCAGTTCATGCTCAAATACCTTCCAGTGTAGCTGATTTCAATCAATTCTACAAAGTAAGCCAAAATTCCTGTACAGCTATAGAAAAGACTCATCGCAAGTTATCACAAACTCCAGTAGTAACGTCCCTCACAGTGCGCCTCCAGTACTAATGTACCTCACAATGCCCCTCCAGTAGTAATGTCCCACACAATACCCCTCCAATAGTAATGTCCCCCACAATACCCCTCCAATAGTAATGTTCCCCACAGTGCCCCTTCAGTAGTAATTTCCCCCACAGTGCCCCTCCAGTAGTAATGTCCCCCACAGCGCCCCTCCAGTAGTAATGTCCCCCACAGCGCCCCTCCAGTAGTAATGTCCCCCACAGCACCCCTCCAGTGGTGTTCCTCATAGTGCTCCCATTGAGTAAGACCCCCAAAGTGCCCCTTCAGTATTATGTCCCCAATACCCCCTGCAGTGCTATCCTTCCTGTTAGGAAAGTCTCCCAAGTCGGCAGTGAAAAAACCCCAAAAAACTAATACTCACCTGTATCCCACGTTCGCTGGTGCTCACGATGCAGGCCGCAACCTCTTCTGGTGTACAGGTTGGGTTGGAGGGACACAGTTAGGCAAATAGAAGCACATCGCTTCACTCTGTCCCTGCGCAGGCAGGCGCGATTATGTCATCACGTACAAACCGGCCATGATGACTTCATCACGCCTGTGCGGTTATGTACTACCTCATAGGCTTCAGGCCTTCTAAGCCTGAAGCCTATGATGGTGATCATCGGTGGGGCAGAGAACTATCATCTCCTGTGATCAGCGGCGGGTCTTGTCGCAAATGGCAACAAGACTAAAACGTCTTGAATGGATCTCACAAACGGAAAGCCAAAACGCCAGTGTGAAAGTAGCCTAAGTCGCATTGGCGACCATTTTGGTTGCCATCTGGAGCACTGTATGCTTTTAAAAAAATGATCCAGTGTAGATATGACATTTACTAGCATGGTATGGCACCACCTGCTGTTCAGAGTATGTATCAGTGTGTTTATCCATCTACTAAGCGGACTGCTGGTGGACACACATGCTCAGTCGCTCTTACCATACCCCGGTTTCTGTATAGTGATCTCCCATTCAGTACTGGGCAGCCAATAACATAGCTTTCTGCCATGCCGTCTTCTGCAGTAGCAGAGAATACCTGAGAAGACTGCAGGGATAGTAAGAAGGGACTATATTGTCAGCTGCCAGAGTAGGAAGGAGATTGATTCTGTCCAGTCATGTCAAGGGAGTCCATGCTGTACTAAAGTGTCAGTGACCCTGGACGTAGCCATGGCAAACAGAACAGCACCCATTGCTGCTCTACACTCAGATGGCTGTAAACAGATGGATATTACAAAGTTACATTTTTATTCCATGACTTGACAGCGTTGTTTATTTAAGGCAACAAACACTGGAGCCATTTTAATACAAACGAGGATATCTTTTGTTGGTTGTCGTATTGCAGAATATTAGCTTATTGTAAATGTGATATTGAAAAGCTAGCTGCATGCCGTCCATGTGTAAATGTGGAATAATAACCGCATTCTGGAGGAATGAGGAATGATCAGTGCCGGCTATATCCTCTCATATCTTCCTCTGATTCATAAGACCGTCTAGAAAGTGACACCATAAGCTTGATGTATATCTTTTATTAGAAGATGTGCCATAAACTGAATGGTGAAAATATGGCTATGTAAAATATCTTTTATGTTATATCATATCTGTGTGGATGCAAAGGCAGTGACAGCTTTTATGGGAAAGAAACCAGAAGGAACTCAGAAATGGCCTTGAGAGCCAAAACTGTGTAGTGTTATGTTTCAGAGATGCATTGTATCACAGTATGTGATGGAGTGATGTCACTAACTACGGGAACCTGATGAGACTGCGTCATCCAGTCAGCTAATAACATGTAGCAATCACTATATTTGTACCTGCGCTCACATTGCGAAATCATTTGTTTACAAACTAACCTAACTACAACAGGTAAACATTGCGGCTCTCGCCTGCCCCTTCTCTGCTGTGAGCAACTAATAAAGTACCATTGAACCTCTGTGAGACAGAGCTGGACTTCACTTTCTGTTTAAACTAATCTAACTGTGTGATCACACTAACCCAGATTCACGGTTGACTCTTGACTACAATTTTGACACATTTCAGCAAAAACAAAGTCGCTTCTAGTGTTTTTAGGCAGCTGTCCTTATTTGCTGTACCCAGGTATGGCTTAGGGGACTTTACACCTAGCGTTTTTCTTTTCCGGCATAGAGTTCCGTCCTAGAGGCTCTATACCGGAAAAGAACTGATCAGTTTTATCCCCATGCATTCTGAATGGAGAGCGATCCGTTCAGTATGCATCAGGATGTCTTCAGTTCAGTCTTTTTGACTGATAAGGACAAAGATAAAACCGCAGCATGCTATGGCACAAAAAAACTGAACACTTGCCTGAATGCCGATCCGGCATTTTTTTCCTTAGGAATGTATTAGTGCTGGATCCGGAATTCAAAATACCGGAATGCCGGATCCGTCCTTCCAGTCTACGCATGCACAGACCGAAAAAAAGATGAAAAATAAATAAATGCCGGATCCGTTTTTCCGGATGACACCAGAAAGACTGATCCGGTATTGCAATGAATTTTTCTGACTGATCAGGCATTTTTCAGACTGATCAGGATCCTGATCAGTCTTACAAATGCTATCAGTTGGCATATGTTTTGCCAGATCCGGCAGGCAGTTCCAGCGAAGGAACTGCTTGCCGGATCACTCTGCCGCTAGTGTGAAAGTACCCTTAGCGGGAAATAAGGCATTGTGCTAAAATGTGACTTTTTGCGCCACAATGCACCGGAATTGATTGATAAAGTTTTACAGGTGAAGTATAACTTGTATTTCATTCATTTAAACTAAAAGGGATTCGAGCGCTCAGGAAACTGACACAAACATTGGATATAGTTGTATCAGATTTTCTCTTTAATTCAAAGACAAGCTCACAATAATATAGGGGGTGTGTGGGTGCGATCAACACACATAAACTGCCTTTTTGACCTTGTTTTTAGCTTTATTATTATCTGTCTATTTAACCCTGTAAGCTCCATTTAGGACCTGACCTTAATCCCCCATATACACAAGATGGAGGACATGTTTATACAAAATGGATTCTCATTCCTCACAGGGAATCATGTGGGCCGGCCTACCAATGATTGACAGCCTTCATCAGAGTTAACTCTCACTAACACCACCCACCTAAGCATAGAAAGAGCAGAGATTTAAATGAATAAATTGTAAGTTATACAAAATAAAATAACGAAAAAAGTTATGCAAACAAAATTTTGATCTTTTAATTTTTTTTTTTTTTTTTTTTTTAGCAGTAGTAAAACACAAAAACAGTAGAAATGTGGTATCGCTGTAACTCATTCTGACCTTCAAAATACGGATGTCGTGTGATATTTAGTGCATAGTGAAAACCCTTAAAAAACAATGGTGTTTTTATTTTTTAATTTCAACTCGCAATGAATTTATTCTCTGTTTCCCAATACAAGATATAGCAATTATGGCAAGAGAGAAAAGGGAGAGGCGCTCATAGGGTAGTAAGCGATGATACGCAGATAAACGTGATGGATTGGATGTGCTCACCTTTGAGTGTTGTGCAGGTGTAAGCGCACAACAGGTTTAGACACACAATAGGTTGGGAGGGTGAGGGAGGTCCGTGCTGCCGGTACCCGTTCAGTCCCTTTGGATGGAGTTGCCAAAAACTCCTTGGGATTGTTAAGGGCGAGAAGAGTGATTTGTGTCTGATAACACACGATAGGGTACCTCTTTGGCGCACAGGGACGACCACAATTTCAAGGTTTTTTGGTATAAATAATATTAATTGTTCAAGTCTTAGGGGTGCCAACAGCAAGGGGCAACAGGCAGAAGGTGGCCGGGTGGCTGGGGACTCCTTCTGTAGTATGCTGATGCTGTATCTGGCATCGCCAGATAAATATTATTTATACCAAAAAACCTTGAAACTGTGGTCGTCCCTGTGCGCCAAAGAGGTACCCTATCGTGTGTTATCATCCACTGGATCATGCTGGATCCACTGGATCATGTATGCAACATAAAATAAGTTGTGAAAAATAAACTTCACTGATTAATGGCAAATTGAACCAGCTGTGTGCAGCAATTTTTTCTATTATGGACTATGACTAACAAGTCTTTTGCGAGCACCAGCGACCGCGGTGTGCGGTGCTTCACTTTGTGATTACTTGTTACTTACAGTTCGACATGCACATTTTTTTTAGTCACTACTAAAAACTTGAGTGGGCCACTTACCGCTATTCATGACCTGACACTTTATTTTGTTTGTTTTTTATTTTTTTAAATACAGACTATAACTTTTTTAATTCAGTTTTTCGATGATACAAACAGATTTCTATGCCGTTTTTTATTCTAGTATTTTTTTATATCCAGAAAAATGGGAAGAAAAAATTGTAAAAAATCTTTCATTTTTGTTTTTAATTTTTAACAGCACAAAGTACAACTTTGTCTTACATTTTTAAATTGTATCCCCTTTCTGTTACAGTTGTTTTTTTATAGGGGTTCGGCTACTTTCACATCTACGTTGTGCTGTCTGGTTTTGAGATCCGGCACTGGCTCTCAAAACCGCAGCACAATGCTTCAGTTTTGTCCCCATTCATTGTCAATGTGGACAAAACTGAAACAAACTGGAACGGAGTCACCAGAATGCAGCAATCAGTGTTTTTGTGTGCAGCATGGGAAACTGAAGAAGCCAGATCCAGCACCAAAAATCATGTAAGTCAATGGTGCCGGATCCTTGTTTTCGGACAGGAATCTGGTTGTATCATATAGAAAATGAAGAAACCGAATCCGGCACTAAAACCGTTGCAAGTCAATGGGCGTCTGATCCGGTTTCTTCATTTTCTATATGATACGACCGGATCCGTTCTGAATAGATGCAGCCAGTTGAATTATTAGAATAGAACCGTTTTGCTGTGGTTTTGAGATCCCCTGCCGAATCTCAAAACTGGACAGCAAAAACGCATATGTGAAAGTAGCCTTTTATAGTTTGTGGGGATGGGGTTAGAATCTGCTGTGTGTGCCAGTGTTTTTTTTTTTTTTTATGTTTTGTCTTTATTTTTATTTTATACAATGTGTCTCCCATTGTGCTAATTTTTCCTGTAACTGGGGATGACATATTAGCCTTATTTACAGCAGTAATACAGCCTCCTGACATGCACTGCAGAGCTGATCTGGGACTGCTAAGACCCAGCAGCTCCTGCAGTTACCTGGCACACATTGATCACATGACCAGTGTTCCTAGCCTGTGTACAAAGTGCTTATTGAGCGCTGTCGATATAGCGATATGGAATGCAGGGATGGCGACAAACCTCTGCCTTTCTATATGGAGGCTGGCTGTCATTGACAATCGGCCCCTGCAGCTGCACAATCAGCGAGCAGCTGCCATCTCTGCAGGGACGTTCAGAAACCTCTTTGCATATATAAATGCAGACCGCCAGATGGGAGGCGCGGAACTGGTTAACAAGGCACCAGCTTCTCCTAATGTTTTGGTTGCGCCTTCCGGTGTAATTTGCACCAGTATTTGCCAGATTTTGGACATATTTACGAACCAAAAATGGTTCACTGCGCCTTGGTCACCAAGGGGTCATGACTTGGTGGGCAAGGGACGAGGCCAAAGATGCACCATTTTCTGCAAAAAGTTCTGCAGAAAATTCTGTCACAAAGTAAGCCAACCAATAAGTGGTATAGAGCTGGGTAAAATATTGCCACTGTAGTCGGAAATAGCTAAAAATCGCTCTTACAAAATCCTAATTATACCCTCCTTTGTACGCCACCATGGACTGCGCGGGTGTTACTTAGTTCATTGATCACAGTAATAGAATAATCTTATAATAAGACCCCAAATTGGGCTGAAATGACGACCACCTCCCAGTACAGATCTATATCCTGCTATGACTCTCTGTTCTAGAATTTAAGTCTGTCTTTGTTGTGTCTGCAGGCTAAAACAACAGCATTCCTTTCATTAGAGCTGTGTAATTAATACCCTCTGCTCACAGGGCAGACCTGATAGATTTAAGAGGGTGGCGGAGCGGCAGTCTATTTGTAGGCATAGGAGAGAGAGGTGCTCGGCTTCCAGTTTATTTATTACAAATGGCTGACCATCAAATGTTCATGATTGGTTCATTATTTCAGATGGATAGCTAATTGCTGTCTGTCTTTTTTTTTTATATATATATAATTAACCCTCTTGCAGTTGTGTTTTCTGCAAATTAGCTTCATGCTGAGGGTTTTTCTTCCTCCAGCAGCCTTTGAAAGTATCAAACATTTTTAGACATTAGGTATAAATGACAAATACTTGATGAACAGGCTGCAGTTTTACTGTATAACCAGATTGTAAAATATGAACTGAATTAATCATAAACTGCAACAGAGTAATGGCACATTTCCCCTTATTTTATCTTTAGAGGCTCTCGGATCATGTTTTAAAACCCTGCTACATCTGGCGTGTTAAGAACAAGGCAGCGGCTTTGGTGGTGTATAGCAAGAGGCAAAGGTCAAACCAGCGCCTGTACAAATATTGCAGTCCAGATTTACTGCTTTCATTAAGAGCGTGGCAGTTCATCATAAACTCTTTATGGTGTTTTTGCACAGAGCAGCATTTTGAAATCAGCTGTTTTAATGAAAACATAATGTCATATCTGTCAAAGTTCTAAATATTTTGAAAGTGAAATATAGGAACAAGAAGTTCAATTTTGGATTTGCAGAGTTTTAGCTCATTGAATTTTTTTTCCCCCTCTGTAATCCCTTAAGAGCGTTGTGTTATGGAGACAAAATATGGTTCTGCAAAAGAGAGACGCTGCGCCGCCTGGTGTAGCAGGGTCCGGTGGCAAAGATATGGAAATGAAAAAAATAACTAATCATTTACAGGAATTGTGCACTTCTAGAGACCACAGGTGGAGCTCAGGACGAGGAGACGGCACAAAGCATGGCAGTTGGAGATATAATAATGGCACAAATTTAGGATCAAGCGAAGATCATTCTCCCCCTGGATTATTCAACTTTCATCATTTATTTCACTACATATCTTAATGAAATAAGCCAATAAACGATGTACATCAGTCATTAATAATTATAACACAGTAACAAAGTTTTGTGAGGGGCTGGAGGCCGGCAACTCGCTTCGGGGCCCGCTGCAGTCACTGTACTCTATTACACTGGGCCCCGCACAGCTTTTTTCATGTGAAAAGTGTATTTATGTAATCCTAATTAAAGTGGCGCAATCCTCTGCAGTAGTATTTACTATCAAACTACTGTAGCAGGCAGGCCGGCCGGCCGACAGCGTAACGTCACTCGCTCCGTCACGCGCCTGCACCTCCTGCTTCTTTAATAAAATGGGAGGAGCAGGCGCGTGACGGAGCAAGTGACGTTATGCTGCCGGCCTGCCTGCTACAGTAGTTTTATAGTAAGTACTACTGCAGAGGATTGTGCTACTTTAATTATGATTACATGACTGTCACTTTACACAGGGACACTTATGGGGGATCTGTGGATGACATGTATATAGCATAAGATGCTATATATGTGACATCCACAAATCCCCCCCCCCCAACAGTGTCATCCACAGATCCCCCCGACAGCGTCCTCTACAGATCCCCCTGACAGCGTCCTCTACAGATCCCCCTGACAGCGTCCTCTACAGATCCCCCTGACAGCGTCCTCTACAGATCCCCCGACAGCGTCCTCTACAGATCCCCCTGACAGCGTCCTCTACAGATCCCCCTGACAGCGTCCTCTACAGATCCCCCGACAGCGTCCTCTACAGACCCCGACAGCGTCCTCTACAGATCCCCCTGACAGCGTCCTCTACAGATCCCCCTGACAGCGTCCTCTACAGATCCCCCGACAGCCTCTACAGATCCCCCGACAGCGTCCTCTACAGATCCCCGACAGCGTCCTCTACAGATCCCCCCGACAGCGGACTGCAATACCAAGCACAGACGCTATACAATGTATGGTGATGTACTTGGAAAGCTTCTGATCGACAGAGGGGTTGGGTGTCGAACTCCCTCTGATTGGTTGGCTAATCAGTATTTACTTTGAGAAAACCCCTTTAAGATTCGACTTCCCTTTTAATACCAAAACAATAATAAAAAAATAAAAAAACTGCGAGCATCTTTGGAGGGGAAGCATGGCTGGTTTTACTGTGTTCCTGGTGAAAATGCAATGAGCATAAATTTCTCAACATAAAGTATATAGCTGATATAAGGTAAACCTCAGCCCCAAGACCATCAATGGAAGCAGAAACTTATGTTTTATGTCTGTGTGCTGCTCAGTGTACCTCCCAGGTCCCCTGAGTAAGACGCATCTTCAGAAGAGAGCAGTCATGAAGCAGAAGAACTGCTCCATGCCTTTGACGGCTACAGTTCAGAACGCCTGCTGGGCCCCAAATTGTAGACTGGTCCCTTCAAGCACTGAGTGGTTCTCTATGAAGGAACTGTGACTTGCCCTCGGAGTTCTGTACTTGTCTCTACTAGACTGGATATGGCCACCGTTCTGCTGTGACACTTAGGTCTCAGTGCAATTCTCCTCCCCAGTAGGCACTTTAATTGCTGCCACTTGCAGTTCCTTCCATGCGATCACCTAAATGATTTAGGACTGATTTAAGCACTTTGTCACTTATGGCAGAAGTTTTAGAGTCAGGCCTGCCAGTGAGGAGTCTGATGTATTTGTGATATGTATCCTCCCCCCATGTACAGGAGCTCTTAAACTGCACGTTCACCTTTTGATCACAATTTTTCAATTTATTTATCTAAATGATTCTGTAACTTAGTAGCCAATCATAAAATGCAGGAATATTTGGTGGTATTTGGTGCAGTTTAATGCATATTTGATTTATCTAGTTTTAGAAAAATCCACTGCACCTAGCTCATCAAGGGGGCATGATTGAATGGCATAGGGTTGTGTTGTAGAGCGGTGGTCCCCAACCTTTTTTGCACCAAGGACCAGTTTCACGCAGGGATCGGGTGGGATGGGGGGGTTCTGGGGGCGGGGATTAGGGGGGCTGGTCGGCGCTGACTGATTCACGCACATAACAAAACACAAGGTGCATATTAAAATATATAACACTATATAACGATGGGGTTAAGGGCATCAGGTAGATGCTGGAGTAACTTGCTGTTAATATGAGACACATTGTTTTATCAATTTGGACCTGCATGTGCCTCACATTAGTAAGTAACTTCATCATGTTTACCTCACTTTAATGGTTAACCCAATGTTGCCCATTATTTGATGAGGTGCTTGGGGCCACTTACTTTTAATGTGAGGTACATGGGGGTACTAATATAATAGCACCATCTACCTCAGATTAATAAAGGGTGACCCCATCTTCTCAAATTATGGCTACAGGCAGCATTGCGGTTAATGAGTCACATTAACTTCAAATCTTGCTGGCTGCCTGATACATGTTTTTTGCCTGCCCTTATTTTGAGGCAGGTTAATAATCTTGCAGTGTGTGGGACAGGTACCTGCGCTGGCCGTTTTTTTTAGAGAACTAATGGCTGGGGACTGGAGAACACAAGACTCAGGAGGAGGAGTAGGAGGCTGCCGCCGTTTGCCGAGCACACTAGCTGAGATGGCGCAGCGGTAAACCCTCCCCCGTCCCTCCTCCTACTTTAATATTAGCCACACATTCATTGGTGGCAGTGGTACGGGCAGTGTCAGAGCCCGCTCATTTTATTGGGCTCTGCGGCGGCCGCGTCATGGGAGGGAGGGATTCCCTCCCTCCTTCTCCACTGACTCTGGCCACTCTGATGTGCGCGTCGGGCACGCATGCACCTGGCGTCTCCGCTCCTCTCTCCTCGCGGCCCGGCGGTCGGGGACCGCTCTTGTAGAGGAGAAGGGAGTGTGACCTAAGATGCATCATTTACACCAGAATTGCAGCAAAAGTTGGCAAAAAATCTGTCCCAAAGTAAAACTTACATAAGGCTCTGTTAGAAGCTTCCTTTGCAGATTCCTGGGCAAAATTGCGCCGCAAGCATGAATCGTGAAGGATGCCAATCAGCCGACAAACAAGCTTTTGCTCTTTCATCGACTGACTGGCTGCACAATTATACGGGCCGGTTATTAGGAACAGCGTTCATATGAACTCCAAAGACATACTGATAGGGCCCTTAGATTGTGAGCCCCATTGGGGACAGTTGGATGCTAATGTCTGTAAGGCACTGCGGAATATAGTAGCGCTATATAAGTGCGTAAACAGGTTGCCGATAATTTGGCCGAATAGGGGCTTAAGACTATTTTATGCTGTCTACATTTAAGACACAATTTGTAAATCTGCCCAACTGTGTCCTACTTATGATGTACTGCATCTCTGTTAAAGCAATGCAGCTATAGCTTGCAGATTATTTCCAATAGCTCTGGAATATAACACATTGTATAACTAGTGATCAGTACAATAAATATAATGTACTTAGTGACTTTAGCTGCTTATGTAGAGGAAGGCCACATTCACATGACCTTATTTTTGGTCCACATCTGATCTGCATTTCTTGAAAATCGCTGCCAAAAATAGGGACTGCACGCGTATGTCATCCGTGTGCTGGCCGCATCTGTGTGGTCTTGCTGAAAATTCTATTGCTGGCCATTTTGCTGACCAGAATAGGCATTTTTACAATGGGTCCCGCATAAAGTGCAGGATTTACACAGATTGTGAAATGGATGCGGACATGTGAGTGGGGCACATTTATTAAGAATGGCGTTTTAATAAAGGCCCTGTGCTGGCAGCGGATCCACCAGAGTTATGGGGCGCTGGCTTCTGAGCTGTCTTACGTTTAGACCATTTTCTTACGCCTAAAACAGGCGTAGAGAATGGTGAATGAGACGGGCTGTCATCCCCGCACACTCCACGCCCATAATTTTAGACCTGGCGTGAGCGTGGAGAAGTTGCAGATAGTGGCGCAACTAACCGCCATCTGTGCCTGAAATACAGCTAATTTAGGCATATTTCAGATTAGTAAATGACCCCCTTTGTGTTTCCCTGTGCCAGAGTCATGCATACATACTGCTACTCCATTTGAGTCTATGGGACTGCTGAAGATAAACAAGCCCTTATACTGTGGATAGGCGATATGTGCAATGGAAGAACCACATTAATTTCATATCTGAGCAGTAATGGGGTTCTCAGGGGTGGACCACTTCTTTATAGATGGGCTTTAACAATTTGCTTTTCTAGTGTCTGGGAATAGGTCCTAAATCTGCAGCTGAACCCTCTGCTCCCCATGCACATTATGCATCTTCAAAGGAGTTTTCCTGAGGATAGGTCATCAATATCAGAGTCCCAGAAAATCCCTTTAACCAACACACGTAACATGAAACATTGCTAAAATTGTCTTAAAAACACCACAGACACATAACACACCTGGAGCATGCTGCTATATAAAATATATACAAATGTAAAAGCAGCGTGCTGTAAACTGCTGTAAGTATATATGTCAGTTTATGTATGTACAGTGTATATAAATATCGCCTATATACTGTATATAATCTTTCGTCTGCACATTATTTTAGCGGCTTAATATCTCCACTTCCTATTACCAGACTCGCCGCTCATTCAAGGCACAGAGGCACAAACCTCAAATCAGAAGTGACAAGCGATATACTTTCTTTCAGCCATTATTTGGTAGCCTAGAGCAAAGAGTACTGTTTCTTTGGAAATGTTTTGAATTGGGTTATTTGTATTGAAGTATTAAAGTGATTCTTCAGATTTTAGGCTATTAGTTAAGTACTTCTGGGAGAAGGCTATAACCCTGGGACTCTGCGGCTTTTGTAATGTTAACTAGGAAAGTTTGAAATGAAGACTTTAATGTTGGTGATGTCAGAATGGGAAAGGCTCCTCCATAAGGCAGGCTGACATTACGCGGAATTAATTCCATTAACAAAGAATCTGGATTTTCGAGATGTGCTGCAATACAATGCACTAACCGTATTAACGCAGATAGATTGGGAGACGGACGAACAGGAAGATTTATAGAAAGGCAAATAATTAAATAGTGGAATAAACAAATTATCAGCCGCTAGATTTATATGCGTGCGTTTACAAATGTATGTCTGTTGTATGTGGAAGCTTTCATCTAAGTAGCCGTCCATTCAGACTGCAATAAGAAGTAGGATGCTCTATAGACATTGTTATTAATGTCATAAAAAGATCATACATGCCGTAAGGCTACTTTCACACTTACGATGTTAATTCCAGAGGCAGAGGATCTCAATACCGGAATTAAACGGATCCGTTTTGATTTTGCACATCAGGATGCATCCTTTCCTTTAGGATGCGGTTGTGTGAAATCAAAACAGATCCGCCACTAATTACATTAAAAGTCAATGGGTGACGGATCCGGTATTTTAGGCTCTTAGGCCTCTTTCACACGGGCGTCAGTTTTTTTGCCCGGATAAGAGCCGGGTGCGTTGCGGGAAAATGCGCGATTTTTTTCTGCGCAAGTGCAAAACATTGTCATGCGTTGCACTCGCGTGAGAAAAATCGCGCATGTTTGGTACCCAAACCCGAACTTCTTCATAGAAGTTCGGGCTTGTGATTGATGTTCTGAAGATTGTATTATTTTCCCTTATAACATGGTTATAAGGGAAAATAATAGCATTCTGAATATAGAATGCATAGTAAACCAGCGCTAGAGGGGTTAAAAAAAATAAAAAATAATTTAACTCACCTTAGTCCACTTGCTCGCGAAGCCCGGCATCTCCTTCTGTATCCTCTGCGCTGAAGTTGAACAGGACCTGGGGTGAGCTGCTCCATTAAATATCGGTTAAGGACCTTCGATGACGTCACTCCGGTCATCACATGGTACGTCACATGATCTTTTACCATTGTGATTCACCATGGTAAAAGACCATGTGATGACCGGAGTGACGTCATCGAAGGTCCTTAACCGATATTTAATGGAGCAGCTCACCCCAGGTCCTGTTCAACTTCAGCGCAGAGGATACACAAGGAGATGCCGGGCTTCGCGAGCAAGTGGACTAAGGTGAGTTAAATTATTTTTTATTTTTTTTAACCCCTCTAGCGCTGGTTTACTATGCATTCTGTATTCAGAATGCTATTATTTTCCCTTATAACCATGTTATAAGGGAAAATAATAATGATCGGGTCTCCATCCCGATTGTCTCCTAGCAACCGTGCGTGCAAATCGCACGGCATCCATACTTGCTTGCGGATGCCATCCGATTTTCACACACCCCATTCATTTCTATGGGGCCTGCGTCACGTCAGAATCGGACAATATAGAGCATGCTGCGATTTCAACTGAACGCACAAGTGATGCATTAAAAACATCGCTCATGTGCACAGCCCCATAGAAATGAATGGGTCAGGATTTAGTGCGGGTGCCATACGTTCGCCGCACGGATCGCACCCGCACGGAAAACTCGCCCGTGTGAAAGGGGCCTTAAAAAATAAAAATAAACTGATCCATCACCATTGATTAACATTGTTTTCAGTGCCAGATCCGTTTTTATGACCAGACCCAGAACCTCAGCTTGCAGCTGTTATGTGTCCGGTCACAAAACACAATGCCGGAAAGGAAGACATCCTGATGCATCCTAGACAGATCTCTTGCCATTCAGAATGCATGAGGTCTAAACGGAAACTTTTTTTTCTGGTATTGAGATCTTCTGCCGGACCTCAATACCGGAAAACAACAACGCAAGTGTGAAAGTAGCCTGAGCTCATTTATTCATATTTATTTGCTGTATTAAAGCTGGGACTGAAGGGGTCTCCTCCAGCCAGGCACATTTACTGGCCCACAATACAATAGTACTGGAACTGTTATTTCAGAGCTGGGGTGCACTATTATTTAAAGGGGTTCTCTGGGAATTAGGGAAAATGAAAATACTTAAATATTACTTTATTATAAATATATTCCTAAATACCTTTCATTAGTTATAATGACTTGTTTTGTCTGGGGAGCAATCATTAGAAGAAATAAAATGGCCGCCGTTCTATTAGCACACACAAAAGCTGTCCTAATCACAGAGGAGGACAAGTTACTTTAGAGCACTGAGGTAAAGAGCTGCCTCATCCTCCTCTCTTAGGCTACTTTCACACTGGTGTTTTGGTTTCCGCTTGTGAGATCTCCGTTTCAGGGATCTCCCAAGTGGTCCAAAACGGATCAGTTTTGCCCTAATGCATTCTGACTGGATAAGGATCCGTTCAGAATGCTTCAGTTTGCCTCCGTTTTGCCTCCATTACGCTCTGGAGCCTGCTTGCAGCGTTTTGGTGTCCGCCTGACGATGCGGAGGCAAACGGATCTGTCCTGACACACAATGTAAGTCATTGACACAATGCAAAACGGATCCACCCCCCGATTGACTTTTAATGGTGTTCAAGATGGATCCGTTTTGGTAATGTAAAAGATAATACAAACGGATCCGTTCTGAACGGATGCATGCGGTTGTATCATCTGTGCGGATCTGTCTGTGCAGATCTATGACGGATCCGCACCAAACGCGAGTGTGAAAGTAGACTTATTTGTCAGGGATTATGGTCCTCAATACAGTTTAATATGATCTTCAGCTAAATCTCTGTAGCAATAGAGTTCATGAGGAGACATGAAGTACAGAGAGGAAGATCGTAATCCCTGACGAGCAGAGCAGGGAGGCAGATGAGGCAGCTCTTTAGCTCAGTGTTCTGAAGTAACTTGTCCTCCTGTGTGATTAGGACAGGTTTTGTGTGTATCAATAGGACTGCGGCCAGAGGCGTAACTACCATAGCGGCAGACCATGCGACTGCTATGGGGCCCAGGGCAAGAGGGGGCCCCGATTTAGTTGGGATTATCTCCTCTTCTACTGGAGGTGAAAACTTGGTCAGAACTCTACCCTCTAGAACAACTTTTAGCAAATGAGGCAGTGGAAAAATGGTTATTGAAAGAAGTTTAGCCAGAAACCCTTCTGTCCTGGGGTGGGGGGGGGGGGGGGGGGGGCGGTTTGACCCTTGATATGGGGCCCTTTCTTCTCTATGTATGCCACTGGCTGCGGCCATCTTGTTTCTCCTAATATTTACTCCCTGAACAAAATAAGCCATTATAACAAATGAAAGGTATATGGGACTATATTTACAATAAAGTTATATTTAAGTATTTTGATTTTCTAAATTCCCAGTAAACTCGTAATGTTAAAAATGCGGTGCAATGTTCGGGCAGCATGGTGTAGAGCAGGAGTCGATTGACACATAGTTTTGTGGCATTCCGTACCGCCTGCCATTGGGTTCCTTCTGCTCTTAGGAGTCCAGTGGGTGGTCCCACATAGTGACCGGCAGCTGTCTCTGTATGCCCGCCCGTACAGGGAATATTGTCAGTCATTCAGACCACCCACCCAGAACTAGCAAAAGTGTAGTTATACATAATCTTTTCCCATAAAGCTATACAACAATCTGCTCAGCTCCTCCTGCTTTATAACCCGCTGCCTGCAGATCAGACCGCATTGTCTACGAGTCCAGTCACTGTATGGCGTTACATGTGCATACGATGGTTCTATGGTGAGGTGCACCCCCACTTCCCATTCTGCTCTCGGCCTAAATCTGGCAAATTTTCTCACTTTTATAATGTTATAAGGTCCTTATGTTATGACAAAAAATGAAAAAATGACAAGGTAAGAGGCCAAAAAAGGATCAAAGTGGAGTTTACCTTCAGGAGTATAGTAGAAATCCTTTAATTCAGCATCTGTATCTCCATATTTTGGATGCTGCGGGGGCACTTCATTAACGATGTACACCAGTATTCTACTGTAGAACCATGGAAAATTTTGGTAACTTTTCTCCCATTCACGCCTACGTAGCTTGCCAGTTTTCTAAAAAGTTAGAGGTTGCGAGTCCTAAGTGCTCAAACAGATGTACAATGCAGGCAGCGGAAAAGCGGCGTAAGCTATAGTAGAAGTCAGTGCAGGCTCCATTCATTTGTAGATATTTTCTGGTGCACCGGCCTCCAGAGATGAGCCGGGATTATTGAGGCGTGCACCCCGAGCATATTTTTCATTAAGACTAGCATAAGTAATGCCAATCTTAATAAATCCCTCAATTGCTTCTGGATCAGGTCTATGATTATTCAAATACTTTGTTGAATGCGTATTCCAGATGCGAGAAGACAAGATCATTTCCTGTCAGACCAGTCCTGGAAGATGTTTTTTGGGGGAAAGGTTCTCTTCCTTTCTCATTACATGATCTGATTTATTGTGCTAACCATTTGCTCCGCTGCTTGTCTGTCTCCTCATGGTGAATGTACACGGCTGACAGAAGAGTATGTACTGCGCATGCATGGTTCGGGGTTTTCAATATTTTAGTGCAGGGCTGTAATGCAAATTTCAATAATAAGCCATTTATTACTATGCATAAAAATGGCAACTTTCAATGCAAGTGTTTCACCTGGTCAGAAGGAAGTAAAGTGATCCTTTTTGTGACAGTATTGGCCACCTTGATGGCTCATGTCCCTGAACTTTGCCCTTTTCTCAGTTATCTGTTGATTATTTTAGTTTAACTCAGAAAAGATAACATTTAAAATGATTTAGCTACTCGATACACCAATGTCCGTTAAATATCTCTTCCAATTCTTTCTGTGATTGTAATCATGATGTGCACTAAGCGATCATTACCCATATTGTCTGTGATCGGCTGCTCATTTTATACAGATATTGGGAACGAGCATTCCTATAAGCACTGGATCCCAATAATTGGCCCGAATATCATTCTGTCTAATAGGGGCTTTAGAAAATCTGCCCCATACTTTATCTTACAGGAAAATTGCTTATAGATATATAGACTGACAGAAGTCCAGTTTTTGACATGACCTTATGTATCTTGTATCACACCCTCCTGTCACTGTTATCTATGAGGTACTTATATCCCAGAATTCATCATCTTGGGTGAACACCCAAAAACTAAGGGTTAGGATGTGCAGACACTGGAGATCTGTTGAGAAGTTTAGGCTAGGGCCGTAATTTTATGTAGTGTTAGATGGGTATTGTGACTTCTAAGTATTTCTTCTAGGGGCAAATACAGTGCATCATGGGGGCATTAAACATGTCAGTCCATATAGGTCTGCAGCATGGAGCTGTATTTGGGTTGGATCCATTCCCTAGTAGTCCAATAGCTGGCTGCTAACTTCAGATGTATTGGGGTCTGTGGTTGAGAGGAAGCAAGAAGCTTTGTGAATGTGACATATGATCCACAGTGCAATATTTTATGTCTGTACTAATAATGACATCACCTTCACAGTCTTATATACTATGACATATAGGATAATTTATAGAGCTGTTCCCCATATGTACATTTTCCCTGGTTATTACATCACTGTGTTTGCTCCAGAAGCCAGGGGGAAATTCAGATCTATTAGCACCAAAATACACTTCCAAAGCAGTTTAATGGCCCAAAACCCACATTGGTTTACACAGGTCCCGTACTGGACAAATCTAAACTGAAGTTTTGTTCCAATATCCATCTTCCAGGACTCCCATCATCTTCATACAAAACAAAAAGCTGCAAGTGATCCGATTCTGCTCCAAGATCGTGTTCCTTGAATCGCTCATCGCATATTCTCGGCCTGGGAAAAAAAAATATTTAGCATGAATAAACAATACCATTAAATCCAAAGAGCCTCTTTTCAACCCAGCTTGAATTTATGAGCAATATTGAGTGGTCTGGATCATTTATTTCTAAAAGAGAGCATTAAAAATATTTGCTCTTATACCCATGATATGAAGGAGTCCGCCATAATTCTAGACAGATCAGCCGGTGTGCTGGCAGCGTTTGTTAGAGCAAGCATACTAACGATCACCAATAAAACAATATATATCGCGGGAAAAACATAAATCGATGAATATTAAGATCTATGTGTATACATTGAATATTGCCACAATAATATAAGTACACAGGGAATATATTTCAAAATCTCTCAAACTTGCTTGACCTTTCTTATAAAATACTGGGCTCAGGATAAAAGAAAAATTTGCATAGAATTTAGTAATATATCGTGAATAAGTACATAGGGCCGGGCACATTTTATATCTGTGATGCAGCGTGATCCGGAAGACGTTAAATTATGCCCACCATACCGAAGCGAGGATCTCTACACTTTTTATGGCAAGTTCTATTGGGGAAATGACTCCTGCTTTTAAAACGCACATGCATTAAAAGTCTGATTCATGCCTTGACATGTGGCATATCCGAATGGATGTATAATGGATCTCCCAGGGATAAAAACAACACCACAGAATCATCACCTTGGGATGTTCATTGAGTGAATATTTTACAGACATACTTCTTTTATATTTATATAATAATTTAGCATCATGACAGCTTTTTTTGGCAGCGCTAGCAGTTTCTCATTTTTATAATGGCGTTATATTTGTGAGCCTAATAAGTGTATACAGGCTAAACAACAAGGGGAGGGGTAGGGGGAACAACAACGTATTTTTCATAATTCCTCTGGGTGCTAGCGAGGAGAAAGCGTATCGGCGTTAGCAGCAATTCTAATAAAAGGTCAAGAAAAACACTGCAAGTAGGGCTAGTAACACAACCCCCCAGTTTTATATAAATGAAACCGTGCAATTTATGGTGAGGCAGACGAGTGGGAGAGGCCTTCTTGTCTGTTTTTTATTTCATATAAACTGTGCTCTCTACATGCACGTGTAACCTCCTATAGATGAAATAAAAGACCCCTTTACTTCATGAGGGGGGGCATTAATTCTGTATTTTATATACCAATTTAAACACTTAAGGAGGAAATGATCGCCTTTTTTTTTTATATGACTGTTTTACTGATGCTTTGCATGGAGCTGCTGCTGTTTCCTCTCCATATGCAGCCCCGACCAGTTCACTCATCATTCAGTCCTGTCATTCGTTATAATTAATATATTGACTTGGGTACAGCAGACATATGGGATAGGTCCACACCTGTGTCATCAAGTAAGGCTGCAACATATTGGGGAACACTTTTGCATGTTCTCCTCATGGTTATTTAGTCTTTTCTAAAAAAAAAAGTGTGAAATTGCTCAGAATGTATTTTTGGGGAGATTATATATAATTTGAGAGAGAGAGAGACTTCCGTCTTTTACATGTTAAACAAATTTTGAAAGTACAAGTTATTATTATTATTCTCAGCCTAATGCTATCATAGTTTGTAACTTTCCTGGATTTTGCAGGACTGTCCATGATTTACAGAGCAGGTCCGGCAAATTCAGGCTGTCCTGGGTCAAAAATGGGCAGGGCCCCGCCCATTAGTGGGTGTTTATGGGCAGATGGGCTATTCACAACATGGGGCTTACAGCCTCAAAAGTCTCACTGGGCATGCGCCGAGCCCAGTGATGTGACCTGAGCGCTGTTGCCCTCAGGACGTTGTTAAATGCGGTACTGCGCCTGCGCGAGTTTTCTGGCCGCAGACAGGAAGAAGGACGGGGCATTTCTATAAGGTAGACTATGACGTGAGGAGGGGGCAGAACCGTTTGCCGGGGCTGTGGGAGGTTATTGGATGATCAGGAGGCGCTCTTGGGCACTGCAGGGGGTCGTCACTGGGCACCGGAGAGTGAAAAAAAAGCCCCTCTGGGCACCTTGGACCCTAATTAGCATAACATAAAAATCCCTTTTATAGCAAAACTACAAAACGAAATAAAGTAAAAAGAAGACTCCTGGAAATAAGGTATTTTAGTCAACATAGCGATGGTGCCAGCTTAAAATGGTAAAAGGAGGTGACAGATTCCCTTTAATGGTAATTTCCTGGAAATGCTCCTTAGATGATCAAAATATCTCCGTTGGCCAGTCATCCAGGTTTTCTTATGGTGTCCATCCTATAGACATCAGTTGAAGTCGCCTATGGCCATTTCTGGTCATAGAAATATGAAAAAGTTTTAGGACCAAGCAGTTTTTTTTTCTTTAGCTACTTCATAAATGTGCCCAAAAAACGAAATAGGCCCACACTAAGGCTGTGGTTGCAGTGCTTTCATGTGTCTACTGTGTAGGTTTATATTAAAATAAAGTTTAGAAATTGCCGAGTACTATGAGTTCTTCTGCCATATCATAAGGTAAATTCTGCTTGCATCTCCCATCAGATGTCAGAGGAGGATGGAGCTGTCTCCCAAGAGTCCCTTTCTGATATCCCTGATGGAGGCTCAGCCTGCACTGACACTTCACCTTGTGCTAAGTAATGCAGCCAGCTTGATTGATTGCCTGGCCCGATACAATATCTACATGCTTAAACAAACCATAACAGATGATACCCTTTAACTTCCTAAATTGATCAGTTGCTCCTAACCCAACTGAATTATATGCTAGAAAACTTTGAGAAATTGCATTCTGCTATTTGTCGTGGCAGGTATTTTAAGTCAATAAATACGTTATTAATAAATGGAAAACTCCAAAGAATTAGCTGTAAGTTAATTTCCAGAGGAAACAGATTCCATCTCCTTGTATTTAACTAGCCTTGTCAAACGCTCCTCAGTCATCTCCTCGTTGCGTCTCCTGAATTCACAGGCTTTACTTGATAAATAACTAGAATGAATTTGTGTCATTCGTCAGTGCCTCTGTAATAAGCATCATTGGCTCATTGCTGCTCCTTATTGAAAGGCTTCCTGTGTATGATAAAATATGATTTATTTCATAGCTTACTTGTACCTTGAAAATGAAATCAGCCAGGATAACCATTGTGTTGGATGTATAAACCATGTGCATAACAGGAAGCTGGGCAATATAGAGAGAATCAGGACACAATAACCTAATATTAAAGTACAGAACGTGGATGGATGTTACATAAGCCAGAGGATGAAAGAAAATGGCATAAAGGGAAGAAGATACTTGAGGATAAACTTGCAGTTGCAGAAAATTTATGAATCCACCGCGACATTGGATATCCCCACGTTTGGATTTTTTCACATGTCATAATGTTTCGGAAGTGTCTGCTTCGTGTCCTGGGAAATGACAATGGGATCATTGCTTTTAGACAGATTTTGATTATGTGAAACTCAATAGGCAACAAAATATTGTACCAGACGTATAAGCTTACAAGTGTTAGGGGAAGATTTACAGTGATTGAAGCGTCCCCGTAATTGGTACCTCTGCCTTTTTTCTCCTCCAGTCAGATCAGACTTTAAAGGGTTTTTCCAGGTTTTTCATATTGATGGTCTATACTGTGGAGATCAGAGTCTGAAATCAGCCAATGCCCCCCGTGCCGCCTCATGCCCCCCTGATGTTCCCTCCCATGCAGTCCCCCGACGGCTCTGTTCCTGAGCTGCCACCATAAGCAGTAAGTGTCAGCTGTAACATACAGCTGACATTCTGCGGCAATGACTGAGATCGGTGCTGGCATCGATACCTGCCGTTTAACCCCTTAAATGTCACAGTCAGTAACCACCCACAGCATCC
The DNA here is from genome assembly GCF_014858855.1 of Bufo gargarizans. Classification (NCBI taxonomy): domain Eukaryota; kingdom Metazoa; phylum Chordata; class Amphibia; order Anura; family Bufonidae; genus Bufo; species Bufo gargarizans. The sequence continues at coordinate 113,612,271 of NC_058089.1, forward strand.
ATGGGGTTAACAGAGGGAAGGGGCTTGATGACGATTGCAGGATCCCAATAGTTACCATGGCAACTGGACGCCTTACAAAGGCATCCAGGATTGCCTTGTATCTAAGCCTGACATACCCTGAGGATCTGATCAGGCTTAGGCCCTTTTCAGACAATCGAGTTCCATTCATCGGACTCGCAGCATCAGTATGCGGCAGCTCCCGTCCTGACCTCCCAGCATTAGGTCAGTGTTATCCAATACATTGCAGAACTGTAAAGATTACATAGCATCATAAATCAATATAATGCTATGCGATCCAGTCAGTGCTGGGAGGTCAGGACGGAAGCTGCCGCATTCTCACTCTGCAAGTCCGATGTATGGCGCTCGTTTGAAAGGAGTCTTAGTGTAAAACTGACAGTACAGTGCATTGCAGTAGATGACTATTGCAGTGCACTGTACAGCAATCAGACCCACTGAATCTTGAAGATTCAAGTGGGACTTGAATAAAAAAAAAGTGTAAAAGTAAAACAAAAAATACAGTAATTTAAATAAATAAAAAAAATTGCCTTTTCCCATCCATTTATTTATAATTGGTTAAAAAAAAAGAAAATAAACTACACATAATTGGCATCGACCTGATCTGTAAAAGGATAATTGCTAATCCCGTGTGGTGAACGGCGTAAGAATTAAAAAAATAAATAAAATATGATGGAATTGCTGTTTCTGTCACCTCACCTCACAATATTTTTTTTTATAAAAAGTGATCAAAAAGTCATTTGTATCCCAAAATGCATTCAACAAAAACTACAGCTCATCCTGCAAAAAACAAGCCCTCACACAGTCCATAAAAATGTTTTAGATCTTAGTATATGACAATGCAAAATATTTGTTTTTAATACAAAAATGATTTTATGCTGAAAAAGTTGTAAAACATAAAAAAATATTATTTTGGTATCACTGTATCAATCCACAGAATAAAATTCATATCAGATATACTGCATGAGGAATCCCATAAAATATTTTAAAAAACACAGACCGAATCTAAATTTTTGCCCACCATACCTCCTATAAAATGGCATAAAAAGTGATAAAAAAAGACATACAGTATGTATACCATAAAAACTACAGCCTGTGCCACAAAAAAACAAGCCCTCACACAGCTAAATTGGTGAAAAAATAAAAATTTTATGGTCCCTAAAAGCAATTTCAGCAAACTCCATGTTAGAAAATTACGATGCCATTCCTTCCTGTCTGAACGCTGCCGTGCCCCCAAACAGTAGTTTATAACTACATATGGGGTGTTGCCGTGTTCAGGAAAAAATATGTAACACATTTTGGGGTGTGTTTTCTCCTGTTATGCCTTGTGAAAATGAAAAATTTGGGACTAAAGCAACATTTTATTGGAAATAAAATGTAATTTTTCATTTTCACAGCCAAGTATTTCTAAATTCTAGGAAAGCATTGTTGGGTCAATGCATTCACGATCAGTAGTAGTTTCCCAAAATGGAGTCACTTTTTTGGGGTCTCCTTTCTAGGGATACCTCATGGTTCTTTTCAAATGTGACATGACACCTATAAATCATTCCAGCAGAAGGGTGTTGTTTCTAAAATGCGTTCATTTTTGGGTGGTTTCCATTATGTAAGCTCCTTAAGAACTGACATCCTAAAAAGAATAACATGAAATTTACAAAATGATGCCAACATAAAGTACACATATGGGGAATGTTAATTAATAACTATTTTCCGAGAAATCACTATTGTAATTTTTTCTAAATTGACAATTATGACATTTTTTTTATACATAAAGGTAAAACATATCAACTCAAATTCACCACTAACATGAAGTGCGTAGTGTCACAAGAAAACAATGCATTCCAGAATTATTACCACATAAAGTGACACATGTCAGATTTGAAAAATGGGGCTTTTGCTGGAAAGGGTTAAAGTATGACCCACATTGAGCATAATTCCACAATCTTGACCCATCTTCTTTGTCCAGTTATTGCCCTATATCATTTCTTCCATATGCCTCAAAGCTACTTGAGGAACATGTCCATTCTGAACTGTCGTCTCATCTCTCCTCCTGCTCCCTCATTGGCCGGCCACAATCTGACTTCCGATCCCACCACTCAACTGTTACTGTCCTCACTAAAGTCACCAATGACCTACTAATAGCCAAAACCTGAAAACAGTACTCTGTCCTCCTTCTCCTTGACCTGTCCTCTGCCTTTGACGCTGTCGACCACTCCCTTCTGTTACAAACTCTCTCATCTCTTGGCATCACTGACCTGGCCCTCTCCTGGATCACATCATACCTCACAGAGCGGACATTTAGCATCTACCACTCTCACACCACCTCCTCGTCTCATTCCTTCTCTTTTGGTGTCCAGCAAGGCTCTGTACTAGGACCCCTGCTCTTCTCTATCTACACCTTCAGCCTGGGACAGCTCATGGAGTCCCATGGCTTTCAGTATCACTTTTATGCTGACGACACACAAATCTACCTCTCTGGTCCGGACATCACCACCTTACTATTCAGAATCCCACAATGCCTATCTTCATATCCTCCTCCTTCTCCTCTCTCTTTCTTTTTTGTTTTTGTTTATATAACTTTTATTTTCAAAAAAATAAGAATTTACAATATTCCCATTCAGTATAAATAACAGTGTGATATAACATAATCTCATCCTATATCAAGTCCCCCTCTTCATCCTCCCACCCCCCCTCAAACCCCCTTTTTCCGCGGAGTTACCCTCATTACTTAGTGTTGTCATTTCCAATCGCCCCAAATCCGCAGCCAAGCTGCTTTCTTTCCCACCGTTTGGGCAAGACTATATTCGTAATGCTTTACCTTATTCATGTACTCCGTCCACTCCCGGATATTTGGATACTTCGTAGAGCCCCAATACTTAACTATTATTACTTTGGCCAAGGCTATACCCCGTAGCCAAAGTAATTGCTCAGTTTTATTTTTATTTATCTCTGGGAGCATACCTAGGATCACATACTCAACACGTGCTTCGTATTTCATAGGAGAGCTATTCTGCCGTTTCCGAAATATTTTGCACCAATAATCTTTTATCCCCGGGCATTCCCACAGCAGATGTTTATAATCTCCTCAGTTTTTATTACATTTATAGCAATTCTGTTCTCTGTCTTTGTAGATCGTGTGCAAAAATACTGGTGTATAATAGAGATGGTGTATAATTTTCAAAAGAATCCATGTATGGGCCAGGGAGACCGAGGACTTTTTAATATTTCTATAAACCGTGTTCCACGGGATCGATTACGCGTTCTGCAAATCTTTTTCCCATTTAACCTCACCTCTAAATGTGATCGATTTAGTGTATTTAAAAGGATATTACGTAGCTGCACAATTGAGATGGTGTGTCAGAAACCGAAGGAATAAATGTATACGGCTGATTTTTGGGGAGCACTGTGGACCCTGGGAGGATCTATTTTATATTCTTGAAACAGGCACTATCAAGAAGAAAACGATAACAAACCCGTTCAGTAGAATGCTCGGATATATTTGGCAACAAGTCAGGCTCATGGTTGGAGTATCCCAGTTCAGTTCACTCCCTTATGGAGGAACGCTCACTTACCACAAGTTATGCAATTAGCTGATGTTGAATATTGGGAAAGACGGGGGATATGCTTTATCGCACAGGTTTTTCACAAAGGACAGATTAAGCCCGTAAATGAAATTTTACCGGATACTACACTAGGATTTATTGATAAATTCCGATATGAACAGTTACGACACGCTATACACTACACGGAAAATAGGAATTACTTAAATATTGCACAGAACACTTTTTTAGATTTTTGTTACGATATAACATTAACTATTCCTGCTATATCGCACATCTATACAAAGTTAAAATGTGAATACACTTCTCTCTCTTTCTAAAACTTAAAATGGATAAAACAGAATTCATCATCTTTCCCCCATCTTGCTCAACCCCCCCAACAGACCTATCTCTCACGATCAATGGCTGCACACTCTCCCCGGTCAACCAAGTCTACTGCCTTGGAGTGACCTTGGATTCTGCCCTTTCCTTCTGACCGCACATCCAAGCCCTTTCCACCACCTGCCGCCTCCAACTCAAAAACATCTCCTGCATCTGCGCTTTCCTCAACTTTGAGTCTATGAAAATGCTTGTACATGCCCTCATTATCTTCCCCCTAGACTATTGCAACATCCTCCTCTGTGGCCTTCTATCTAGCAGTCTCGCACCCCTCCAATCTATCCTCAACTCTGCTGCCCGACTAATCCACCTCTCGCCATATTGCTCCCCTTCACTGACTCCCCATTACCCAGAGAATTCAGTTCAAAATACTAACAAATACATACAAGGCCGTCCACAACCTATCCCCTCCCTACATCTCTGAGCTACTTTCCCGATACACCCCACACGCAATGTCCGATCCTCACAAGACCTCCTTCTATCCTATCCTCTTATCACCTCTTCCCACAATCGCCTCCAAGACTTCTCCCGTGCATCCCCCACACTCTGGAACTCGCTATACCAACATATCAGACTCTCACCTACAGTGGAATCCTTAAAAAAAAAATAATGAAAACCCACCTCTTCAGACAGGCCTACAACCAGTGACCCAGCTGCCTCTATACCGCCATGACCAGCTTCACCCGCACCTACTGTGTCCTTCTCCCATACCATGTATATTGTAAGCCCTCACGGGCAGGGCCCTCTCTCCTTCTGTACCAGTCTGTAACTCGTCTTGTTCATGCTTAGTGCAATTGTCTGTATTATGTATGTGCACCGTTATCATATGTACAGCGCCATGAATGGAGCTTTAATAATAAATAATAATAATATTTATAATAATCTATTTGCACATAAGTGGCGCGATCTTGACCTTGAAAGCCATTTTCCCTTACAGAGACAAAAGTGACAAGAGCAGATTCCTGCAGTGCAGTTTTTCCTACTTGTCCAAAAGTGGTGAGAACTGCTACCGAACCATCAGTGACCCCAGGTGCTGTGGAGAGATCTTCAGTCTGAACTACATTAATATTACACTATTAGTGATAAGACAATTTTTCGAAACTTGATTTGGCTGAATCAGTCGGCGAATTCTATTCAGGATCAAATTGATTCAACCAGAATCCAAAGTTCTCCAATTGCCCTGAATAGTTATGGATTCTGGGGTCTCCCAGGTCTGTATGCAAGTCATTTAAAGCCAGCCTTTGTAATTTTAAAGTGACAGTGACATATATGGCTATGGGTAAACGCATGGCTGCTGGTGATAACAGACAGCCTCCTTGAAAATTGCACTGTAGGATTGTTTTTTTTTTTTTCATAAATTGTCTGAAAATGTTTCACTTTTTGGAGACAAATGCCTGCCGGTGTGACCCCCCATCTCTCCTGTCTTCTGATAAGAAAAACGACTGACACCATTTTTAGATATTTACCCAAATCAAAATTCTAAAGGCACGGATTAAGACTTTACCCAAATTTTGGAAAATTCGGGTCGAAATCAACTTGTTTAGAATCTGGTCATCTCTCAACACTATTCAACTTTAAGCTAACCAGATGTATGCAAGGACTAGGGGGAATATTTTTTTAATCGGATGCGTACGTTTTTTGTCTTAAAAATGTCCCAAGTCATTTGGTGAGCATCGGCGCTTTTCAGAGTGGTCTGTGTTTGAGGGACAAAAGTAAGATTAGACTGGATTATGGCACATTTACTATGTGTGACTTTTGCAAGTTGCACTAAAGTCACATCTCACCAAGCAATCCCCTGGTGTACTTTTAAACATATAAGTGTAAGGGCATGTTCACACGAACGTGTGATGCCCGTTGACGTATTGCGGTACCGCATTTGCGGCATCCGCAATACACGGGCACCGTTCCGTGGCTATTCAGCATCACTGATGCGGACCCATTCATTTTAATGGATCCGCAAATCTGGAGATAAGGAACGGAACACAACGGAAGCACTATGGAGTGCTCTCTGGGGTTTCGTTCCATGCTTCCGCACCGCTAAAAGATAGAACTTGCTCTATATTTTTGTGGAACGGAAGGATCGCAGACCCATTAAAGTGAATGGGTCTGCGATCCATATGCGCCTGCCTCACGCACGGTGCCCGTGCATTGCGGACCGCAATTTGCGGTCCACAGCACGGGCTACACACGTTCGTGTGAACGAGCCCTAAACCACATTGCAATCACACGACATATATTGGGGTGCGCCTTTTCATAAATTTGACACAGCCACAGCAAACCTAAAGTAAATGTCCTGCTAAGGGTGCATTCACACGACCGTATAAATAGATCCGCATCCGTTCTGTAAATTTGCGGAACGGGTGCAGACCTATTCATTTCAATGGGGCTGCAAAAGATGCGGACAGCACACGGTGTGCTGTCCGCATCCGTTGTTCCATTCCGTGGCCCCGCAAAAAAGATAGAGCATGTCCTATTCTTGTCCGCAACCGCGGACAAGCTTAGGCATTCTCTATTTAGCGCTCGCCATGTGTGGTCCGCAAATTGCGGAACGCACATTGCCGGTATCCGTGTTTTGCGAACTGCAAAACACTTACGGTCGTGTGAATGCCCCCCTAATCTTTTACTAAAGATTTGCAGTGTGTGCTGAACATTTGGTCATTGTCAGGATTAGAGCTCGCATTTTCTGGAGGATTAGGGTGTTGTGTCTGATAAATATGGCCAAAATTGACATTCATAGCATGTGTCAAATAATTTTTTCAAAAGTCTCCTACGATCTCTTTGTGATTTCCAGAAGAAAATGCTTATACATTGCGTAAAAGGACAAGTAGACATAAACTGCTGAAGTCCTCCACAGTCTACCCTAAAATACATAAGAACTGCGTGACTGTGTCTTGTCGCTGTGCATTATTCAGACATCATCTTTCAGATGTGACACACACTTCCAACTAGGGCTGAAACGATTATTCGAATAACTCGATTAAATCGAGTCAAAAAATTCATCGATGCAGTTTCCCTGCATCGAGGAATCGTTTAGATCACGTGATCACGGAGCGGGAGTGAAATTAAGCGTCTCACTCACCGCTTCCGTGTCCTCCGGAGGCCAGAGAGGCAGGACTGAGCCGGCCGGCACAGCTGAGGGAGGAGGAGGAGGGAGTCTCTCCCTCCCCACTGTGCGCGGCTGCCGCTGAAGACCAATGAGGACAGAGTAGGAGGAGGAGGGGAGGGACTGTGGCCACTGCGCTACCAATGACTGTGCCGGCCATATCCCACAGGGTCCCCCTCCTCCCCCCCCCCCCATCATTGGTGGCAGTGTCAGTTCCGATCGGAGCCCCAGCAGTGTAATGCTGGGGCTCCGATCGGTTACCATGGCAGCCAGGACGCTACTGAAGTCCTGGCTGCCATGGTATGTTAGTGAGCAGAGAGCAGCGCATTATACTCGCGTGCGCTGTGGCCGGCGGTCGCTCCTTCTCATAGGTCTGTGCGGCGCATTGCTAATGCTGTAAGCATTAGCAATGCGCCGCACAGACAGAAGAAGGAGCGACCGGCGGCCACAGCGCACGTGAGTATAATGCGCTGCTCTCTGCTCACTAACATACCATGGCAGCCAGGACTTCAGTAGCGTCCTGGCTGCCATGGTAACCGATCGGAGCCCCAGCATTACACTGCTGGGGCTCCGATCGGAACTGACACTGCCACCAATGATGGGGGGGAGGAGGGGGACCCTGTGGCCACCAATGATTAATACTGGGGAGGGGGGGGATTGCGTTACCAGAGGGGGCAGGCAGATCAGAGGCTGGGGGGAGGGGGGCAGGCAGATCAGAGGCTGGGGGGAGGGGGGGAGGCAGATCAGAGGCTGGGGAGAGGCAGATCAGAGGCTGGGGGCAGGCAGATCAGAGGCTGGGGGGAGGGGGGAGGCAGATCAGAGGCTGGGGGGGAGGCAGATCAGAGGCTGGGGGGGAGGCAGATCAGAGGCTGGGGGGGAGGCAGATCAGAGGCTGGGGGGGGAGGCAGATCAGAGGCTGGGGGGAGGCAGATCAGAGGCTGGGGGGGGAGGCAGATCAGAGGCTGGGGGGGGGAGGCAGATCAGAGGCTGGGGGGGAGGCAGATCAGAGGCTGGGGGGGAGGCAGATCAGAGGCTGGGGGGGAGGCAGATCAGAGGCTGGGGGGGGAGGCAGATCAGAGGCTGGGGCAAGCAGATCAGAGGCTGGGGGCAAGCAGATCAGAGGCTGGGGGGAGGCAGATGGAGAGAGAGTGGTTAATGGAGGCTGCAAGCACCACCTTGGCATGTATAAAGTTATTGGTTTAGAGAGGGGTTAATGAAGGCACCTCCAAGGTGCTTTCATTAACCTCTTCAAACCAATAACTTTATACATGCCTAATGCCAAGGTGCTTCCATTAACCCCTCCAAACCCAATGGGCATGTATAAAGTTATTGGTTTGGAGGGGTTAATGGAAGCACCTTGGCATTAGGCATGTATAAAGTTATTAACCCCTTCAAACCAATAACTTTATACATACCTAATTACGTACGTTATTTTAAGTAGCTTTTTCTTATTAGATTACTCGATGAATCGAGAAATATAATCGATAGAATACTCGATTACAAAAATATTTGTTTACTGCAGCCCTACTTCCAACCACAGGTGAATATTTACAACAAAAGCCCAGATGCAACTAGGCTGACCTTCTTGTCTCCCCGGATCACCACTTTACTGTGCTGACTTGGCCAGAATCCTTTGTTGGAACATTGCCTTAGTGCTTTCCCACCAGCCCTTTTGAGGAATTGGCGTGTTTGGGAGGTGTAGATCCATGTCCTGACCATACAGTGGGATTTGGAAGTATTAGGCCAACTGCACACGAGTGCAGGCGAAAGGACATAAGATCCGCACAAATTTCCGTGCAGATTTACTGTATGTTTGTTTTTACAGAATATCAGCATCTGGAAATCCGCAATGTAGGTCAATTTCCGCACGGAAACAATCCGCAGAGTGCACATGATGTTTGTGTAATCTTACACACTGTGCTGGCGCTGTACTACGTGGCTTTTTCACACACGGGAATCCTTGTGGAAAAACCGTGCATATTCCTCAGCGTGTGTAGGAAGCCTTAAATAGGTATTACCAAGCATTATAAAGTGACGTAAAGTTGATATATTTTACCACCTTTACAGGACCAGACCAGTTTTGGAAATTACATTTTGGATTTTATTTTCTCCTCACCTTCTATTTTTTAATAGCATCATTTAATGCTCCATGTAATGGGGCTAATTTACTAGTTCTGTAAACCTAGAGAGTCAGCGCCAGATTTAGCAGAGCCTGAGGCTGGATGATAGATTTGGTGCATCTTTAGACTGAACAGGCTAACACTAATACAATACAATACATCTGCGATCACTACATCATGAATCACTATGATACAGTGAGTTGGGGACTGAGCATGGCCGCGTGCATGAGCCCGAGGGTACCTTCACATGTAGAGGAAAAATCTACTAGAATATACGTAGGTAGGAATTTTTACAATGGTGTGAATTTCTTTGTGCATTTTGATGCGGATTCTTTTTCAGGTTACATCTATGCAGTCATGTATATTGGCAGCTTTTATTGTTGTTTTACGGTATGTTACATTTTTTTTAAATACTTAAAAAAATTTATATCGTTTTTTTCCCTTGACTTTTTTTTTTTAATCACAGCATGCTTCCGCTGTGGTGTTTCTTGAGGCATTTTCCCATAGATTTGTCTATCGGAAAAAAAAGTCTAAAGCCTCATTTACACGTCAGTGTTTTGGTCAGTGACTGTGAGCCCAAACCAGGATTGGAACCTACAGAGACATACGGTATAAGGCCTCTTTCACACTACCGTTTTTTTTTTCCGTTTTGCGGGCCGTTTTTTGCGTTCCGTATACTGTCCGTATACAGAACCATTCATTTCAATGGTTCTGCAAAAAAAAAATTTGAATGTACTCCGTATTCATTCTGTTTCCTTATTTCCGTTTTTCCGTTCCGTTGAAAGATAGAACATGTCCTATTATTGCCCGCAAATCACGTTCCGTGGCTCCATTCTAGTCAATGGGTCTGCAAAAAAAAACGGAACACATACGGAAATGCATCCGTATGTCTTACGTATCCGTTCCACTTTTGCGGAACCATCTATTGAAAATGTTATGCCCAGCCCAATTTTTTTAATGTAATTACTGTATACTGTATATGCCATACGGAAAAATGAAACGGAAACACAACGGAGACAAAAAAACAGAACAACGAATCAGTGAAAAACGGACCACAAAACACTGAAATAGCCATACGGTAGTGTGAAAGAGGCCTAAGGGAAAGATCTGTACCTGCTAGGGAGGCTCGTCCCTGTTACCGCCTGCTTTTGGCAAACTCTCCCCCCCTCCCCCCTTAAGCCTGTATTACATATACGTATATTATTGTTGGGAGGGAAGCGTTCTCTCCCGGCAATCACTTGCTCACTAGCGGAGGAGACCACTGCTATTACATTAAGAGATCTCCTCTCCGGGGAGGGGTGATCACTATTAGACAGCACGATCTGCCACGGCAAGCGCTGATTTTTAAGCATGAGAAAGCACTCATTCATTGGGCAATCGGCGGCAGTATTATACTGCAAGATTCATGTAAATGTTCGTTAGCGATTATCGGCCGAAAAATCGTCTAGTGTAATATAGGCTTTGGATGTTTCCTTTTGCTGTGTTTAGCTGACAATTGATTTGTAAGGATCGATTAGTTCATCAGCGTTCTTGTGCACAGAGGGGCTGTCCCCGCTGCTCTAGAGGCTCACCCCGCTGGATCTGACAATCGTAGTGGCACAAGCACAGATGCTACACTTCTGGGCAGTGACGCCTGCACAGTTGCTGCCCAGGTAGCAGCAGCAGAACCGCTGCAATTGTGGAGCTACTGAGACAGTGGGACAGGCACTAGACTGTCAGGGCGCGGTGAGATGTCGAGTCCTGTCAAGTGGCAGGCGGGGACAGCCCCTCGCTGCTAAAGAACTCTGATGAATGATTCCACAGGATAGGTTTTTAACCTTTAGATAATTAGTAAATGTTTACTTTCACAGACTGCAATCAGAGATCTTGCAAATGATTATTAATGGAAGCCTAAAATATATTCAAGTTTTTTTTTTTTTTTTTTTTATTAAAGCGACTTTTCCTGTAGTTGAGACACCCGTATTTGCCTTAGGGTACTTTCACACTTGCGGCAGTATGGATCCGACAGGCTGTTCACCATGTCGGATCCGTCCTGCGGCTATTTCGCCGTGCCCGCGGACCGCCGCTCCATCCCCGTTGACTATAAGAGGGACGGGGGCGGAGCTCCGGCGGTGCACGGAGAAAGCTCGCCGGACTAAAATTACTGCATGTCAGGCTTTTTAGTCCGGCGGCTTTCTCCGTGCACCGCTGTGCTGCACCGGAGCTCCGCTCCCGTCCCCATTATAGTCAATGGGGACGGAGCGGCGGCCCGCGGGCACGGCGAAATAGCCGCAGGACGGATCCGACATGGTGAACAGCCTGTCGGATCCGTCCTGCCGCAAGTGTGAAAGTAGCTTACTCTGTTATCCCACTTTTCTTTATTCTTTGGTGTTTGTGATCAGACTAGACGCATTTTGCTACTTTCATTTATTTTTACCTTTCTATTTGAGCTCAACATTAAATAAAATCTTAATTAGCTCGTAGTCTCAAATCATCCTTCATGTTAATGATCTGGATATATAAGCGAGACAAGAAAATATTTTACAGACAATAAACTGACTTCCTTCTATAGACAAGGTCATTATTATCTGACGGGTAAAAACTGAGTACAAAGGAACGATGCCACAGAAATGATGGGATACACTTTGCTTTGTTACTAGTGACCATCTCGGCTGCAGTTTAAAAATTAATGTACTCCTCAGACTCGACTGTTTACTGTTGGTTTATTAAAAGCATTATAAAGTCAAGCCGTCCTCTAACAGCGAGCTGTCACCAAGCCGAGGATGAGTGGCATCCATTCTGTCAGGCCCCTCAAGTTAGGGCGCAGCAAAACAACTATTTAACATTAATAAATGCCGAAACCTTTGTAGGAGTCGGATAAATAATATATATGAAATGACTGGGGGGGAATTAATTGATATAAACTCAGGAAATGTCCTGAAGGCCTGGTATCTGGAAGCAGAATTAAGCGTTGGTCTGGTGGGATAGGACCAGTACTCCTTAAAGGGATTCCTTGGGATTTAGCTGAACTTGTATAGGAGCATATAGATCCTTAATATGGAAAGGTGGTGTATAAGGACCATGCATGCACCTTTGCTGCCTGTCCTAATGATCAAATTTAGTTTTTTGGGTGGGAAACATTTTAATAAAAGGGAATCTATCACCAGGTACAGTACCTGTAACCAAAACCGTATTCAGATGTGTGCTTGTCAATGCTCTTTCACCCTTCCTTATCCTTCGCCCCAAATCAGAGAAATTATGCTTTAAATTTCAAGCAAATTAAACCTTGGGTGCAACAAGGACGTTGCCTTTGCACCCTAGTGTCTGCTTACCTGCCTTGATGTCCGTGCCCCCACCGCTTTGATTGATAGGGACAGGCAGTGTAGATGTACACCCAGCCCCTGGGATCTCCAGCCATGTACAGTGTGTGCACATGGGCATTACAGCAATTGAGCAGAGCCTCGAGTGCAATGGCAACTCCCTCATTGCACCCATGGGCTAATATGCATAAAATTAAACTCATTATTTCTCAGATTTGGGGGCATGAATAAGGATGGGAGAAAGATCAGCACAATATGTTAACAAGCTCACATCTGTGCATGCGGCCGTTATTTGTTGCAGGTACCTGGTGACTGATTCCTTTTAAATGTAGCTCGTTCCTATGGGTCTATTTTATATATTCAGGCATGTCCCACACATCTTATCAACAGGCCGGTGTATTTACAGCTCACGCTGTCCTACTCGCCAAGGCTGACTACACCTCTATTAAGTCCATAGAGGTCATACCTATGGAGTTACATCTCCGCTCATCACAAACACCAGTCTACATAGAATAGTATCCCCCTAAATACTGTCTGACCTAATCAATCACTTGAAATCTCAGGTTTAACTATTACAGACAACTGTTCACATGGTGCGGTGCTGTGCGGCGGCCATTGTTGCTTTGGTGCTGTACTGGTGGGGCCCAGTGCCAGGGTGGCTTTGCCAGACAGCGGGGGTGTTGTTTGGCTGCTGGGTCCCGCTGCCTAGCGGTGCAGTGCTGTGGTGCCGGTGGTCGCCGTGCAGCGCCGCGCAAAATTTAGAGTAGGTTCCCACTCGAGGAGGCAACCTTGTTGTGGTGAGTGGGCCTATCCTTTTTGATCAAATTGTATACCAATGCCTCATGTACAGTATGCAACATAGGGGTAGGTATACTATATATTGTGCTGAGAAGCAGTTATCAGATAAAAGCATAGTATTGAGGATGTGCGATCCAGTTTAATCCTTACATTTTACATAACTATTACAAATAACTTCCTGTCATGTATAGGGAAGACACACCTGGTAAAGATGTGGCTAATGCTGAAAATGTACTAGTGGAGAACTATTACCCTACATATCCCACAAGCGTATACATCAGAAATGATAAATATTCAGCTTAAATGTGTTTCAGAAAGCCAAATCCAGAGCCTTTATTAAAATTATCCAACTTTTATTTCATCTTCTCAATAAAATTAGTAGTTCACCTATACCTACACGTTATGGACTCCTTCCTCAGTCCCTGTTCACTTTATAATACTTAATACATGTTCATACTTTTTAAAAGCAAAAAGGGTTACACCCGTGCACCAGACCCGTCCTTTTTGTGATACATAGAGAAAATAATCAGGATCTGTCATTACAGAATAGGAAACCATGAGGCATCAAATAAAATGGATATTGTGGTGTAAATGTGTTTGGTCTAATAAACAAGCCTGCATATCTACAAACTCGATGACCACACGTTCTTTAAGAGTCTAATGTATATAATATTACTAAGCAGCCTCATTGGCAGGGTTGCCAGCAGTCCAGAAAAATAGAGAACTTTTTTTTCCTGTATCTTTGAAAAAAAATTGATCTGTCCTTGATTTATTATTTTAGGCTGGTGGTATTTAAGCAACTTATTTTAGTAGTAATTAATATTATTTTACAGTTCTCGATTAATGCTGCTAATAAGTTCTTATCGGTGCATTGAGCTGTAGACATATATTACTTTATTATTAATCTTTATCATTCATTATGGTTTTCCAATTTGACCATTAAAAATCCAACCAACTGACAAGTGTCAGATAAGGTAAAAAAAAAAAAAAAGCAGTAAAAGTATACAAAATATGCTGTATAATTGTTCTGTCCCAAAAATAATCCTTTCAAGATGGATTCCGAACCTTAAGTTATGTTTTGTTACCTCTAGATTGCAGGTCTAAATGCTTAGTTAAACAGTCTTTTTGGAAAGACCTACCTCATGTCCACATTCTTCATTAGCACCAGGTTGAATTTCAATTTAGACAACTCTTCTTCCTCTCATATGTGATGCCAGGATTATTAAAGTACACTCATTTATGTACTCTATGACTATACTGAGATATCCTTGCCCACCACTTGTTTTCCTCTAGGTTGTAACCTGTTATTTCCTTTTCTTTTTGTTTCACATTATGGTAATATATAATTGTGTTACAAGAGGGCGCTACAAATTGTATTACCTGTATGCATATTGCTTTTGTATGTAATAGAATGCTGGATATGTACCGGTACATCATTGTAAATTGTATTCTTGCAATTGAAAGACAAATAATACAGCTACAAAGGAATATCACTATACAAGAAGCAAATAAGACTTCCACATCATGACCAAATATTACCACAGTAGTTACCACCATAGAGTGCGTGAATTATGCCACTATACAGAGATTGAATCATACTGCCACACAGTGACATTCAGCCATATAGCAAATGAGTAATGCCACCATGCAGCAAATGAGTAAGGCTCCATTCACACGTCCGTAGTGTGTTGCGGACCTGCAAATTGCGGTTCCGCAACACACCCACCCGGCACCCCTATAGAAATGCCTATTCTTGTCTGCAAGCTGCGGACAAGAATAGGACATGTTCTATCTTTTGCGGAGCTGCGGACCCGAAGATCGGGACCGCGCTCCGCAAATGCGGATGTGGACAGCACACTGTGTGCTGTCCGCATCCATTCCGTCCCCATAGAAAATGAATGGGTCCGCACCCGTTCCGCAAAATTGCGGAACGGATGCGGACGTGTGAATGGAGCCTAATTCTGTCGAACTGTGGTTAGGCACCACTTCCTGATAGACTCTCTACAGAGTATCATCACGCTGAAGACCATAAGTGAATATAGTACTGATTATCAGTCACAGCAATAAAATAAAAAATGAAACACACTGACTCACAAGTGACATCTTTTCTAATTGGAGTCAGTATCATTCTCAGTCTTCTCTGTCTGGCCCAGACCATCCTCATGGCATCTCATGGCTGATTGTCTCTGTTGACTTTGCTATACAGCCTATTTTAGGTCCTCATTCCTCTCTCACCCTCTAAAGTAACATAAGCTCCCTATCCTGCTGCTGCCAGCCTCTATTGGGGGCAAGCTACACAGTGACGGTTTTCCCTAACAAAAAAAAAGATTCATGAAGATAGAGCCCCCCTCAAATATAAATGTTACACTTAATTTTTCACCATAAAAGTGTCATTTATAAAATGCCCCCCAGAAAATAGCACCATTTACATTTTTCCCACTAAAGTTCCCAAAAGTAAATAGTGTCATATTCATAGTGCCCCTTCTAAAATTCCCCATAGTAAAGCCCCATCTACACGTCCATGTCCGTGCTCAGGTGGTCCGTGAGTAGTTGGTCAGTGATGCATCCGTGAAGCTGTCTGTGAAGGATCCGTGTTGTGTCCATGTGTCCATTTTTTGCTATCCATGTTTCACTGACACTGAATAGCTGAAAAATAATTTTCAAAGCATCTCTTCTTAACCTCTTAGCACTATTTGACGTGTATACTAGTCATGGAGCACTGCTACGAGTATACACGTTGTGGCATTAAACTGTCACCATGTCTGCAGACATGGTGACAGCGCTCAGACCCCGGCTGTTACACACAGCCAGGGATCTCAGCTAACCGGGTATTGCTTTCAAAATGATCCAAACATGAAGTAGACATGTGGGGAATGTAAAGTAATAACTATTTTTGGAGGTATTACTATCTATTTTGTAAGTAGAGAAATTTAAATTTGGTATTTTTTTCAAATTTTGGGTAAATTTGGTATTTTTTGTTATAAATTAAAATGAAATATTTTGTCTCAAATTTACCACTGTCATGAAGTACAATATGTGACGAGAAATCAATCTCAGAATAGTTTGGATAAGTAAAAGTGTTCCAAAGTTATTACCACATAAAGTGACACGTCAGATTTCCAAAATTTGGCCTGGTTTTTAAGGTGAAAAATGGCTATGTCATGAAGGGGTTAATTATCCGTGAAACACGGATGCAACATGGATGTCATCCGTGTTGCATCCATGGTTTTCACGGACCCATAGACTATAATGGACGTGATGGATCCGTGAACACGGACAAAATTGAGCATGCATCCGTGCTAAAAACACGGACCCACAGACTGTGCTAAAACACTGATGTCTGAATACACACATTTAAATTAATGGGGACCTGTGCTGTCCGTGGAGAACACGTACAGCACATGAAACACGGACATGTGAATGAGGCTTAAATAGTGTCATATTCATAGTGTCTCCTTTAAAATTCCCCACTCTACAATTCCCCTTAGTAAATAGTGTCATTTTTATAGTGCCTCTTTTAACCTCTTAAGGACTTATGACGTACCGGTACGGCATGTTTCCCGAGTCCTTAAGGACCCATGACGTACCAGTATGTCATGTGTATTTCTGATCACCGGCGCTTCCGTATCGACCGGCTCTATAAACATATCACATGACCTAACCCCTCAGATGAACACCATAAAAAATAAAAACTGTGCTAAATAAACAATTTTTTTGTCACCTTACATCACAAAAAGTGTAATAGCAAGCGATCAAAAGGTCATATGCACCCCAAAATAGTGCCAATCAAACCGTCATCTCATGAACACCTTAGGTATCGCCGCGTCCGTATCGACCAGCTCTATAAAAATATCACATGACCTAACCCTTCAGATGAACACCGTAAAAAAAAAAAAAAAAAAAAACTGTGCAAAATAAAAAAAAATTGTCACCTTACATCACAAAAAGTGTATTAGCAAGCGATCAAAAAGTCACACGCACCCCAAAAGAGTGCCAATAAAACCGTCATCTCATCCCGCAAAAATCGTACCCTACCCAAGGTAATCGCCCAAAAACTGAAAAAATTGTGGCTCTAAGTAAATAAGTATACATATTAGGTATCGCCGCGTCCGTATCGACCGGCTCTATAAAAATATCACATGACCTAACCACTCATATGAACACTGTAAAAAAATAAAAACTGTGTTAAGTAAACCATTTTTTGTCACTTTACATCACAAAAAGTGTTAATAGCAAGCGATCAAAAAGTCACACGCACCCCAAAATAGTGCCAATAAAACCGTCATCTCATCCCACAAAAACCCTACCCAAGGTTATCGCCCAAAAACTGAAAAAATTATTGCTCTCAGACTATGGAAATACTAAAACATGATTTTTTTTTTGCTTCAAAAAAGAAATCATTGTGTAAAACTTACATAACTAAACAAAAGTATACATATTAGGCATCGCTGCATCCGTGATAAACTGGTCTATAAAAATATCACATGATCTAACCTGTCAGAGGAATATTGTAAAAAACAAAAAGTAAAAACTGTGCCAAAACAGCTATTTCTTGTTGTCTTGCCTCACAAAAAGTGTAATATAGAGCAACCAAAAATCATATGTACCCTAAACTAGTACCAACAATACTGCCACCCTATCCTGTAGTTTCTAAAATGGGGCCACTTTTTGGAGTTTCTACTCTAGGGGTGCATCAGGGGGGCTTCAAATGAGACATGGTGTAAAAAAAAAAACAGTCCAGCAAAATCTGCCTTCCAAAAACCGCATGGCATTCCTTTCCTTCTGCGCCCTGTCGTGTGCCCGTACAGCTGTTTACGACCACATATGGAGTGTTAACAAAGGGTTAACAAAGTTTGTAAAATCAGTTTTGAATACCTTGAGGGGTGTAGTTTATAGAATGTGGTCATTTTTGGGTGGTTTCTATTATGTAAGCCTCGCAAAGTGACTTCAGACCTGAACTGGTCCCTAAAAATTGGGTTTTTGAAAAATTTTGAAAAATTTCAAGATTTGCTTCTAAACTTCTAAGCCTTGTAACATCCCCAAAAAATAAAATATCATTCCCAAAATGATCCAAACATGAAGTAGACATATGGGGAATGTAAAGTAATAACTATTTTTGGAGGTATTACTATGTATTATAGAAGCAGAGAAATTGAAACTTGGAAATTTGCAATTTTTTTTACAAATTTTTGGTAAATTTGGTATTTTTTTTATAAATAAAAATTATTATTTTTTAACTTCATTTTACCAGTGTCATGAAGTACAATATGTGACGAAAAAACAATCTCAGAATGGCCTGGATAAGTCAAAGCGTTTTAAAGTTATCACCACTTAAAGTGACACTGGTCAGATTTGGTCCTGGTCCTTAAGGTGAAATAATGCTGTGTCCCTAAGGGGTTAAAAACAGATGCAACATGGACGTCACACGAGCCATCTATATTTTTTCCCTTCGTCCTATGACAGAACCAGGAGAGAGGATCCTCCACCTAGGACAGGAAACCCACAGATATTTAAAAAGGAGGTGCCTCTCCATTCCTCAATGGTTTTCCTGTCCTGGGAAAGGAGTCCTACTAGCATCTGCTGGGGAGTAGTTTCTTTCCAAGTTAACTCGCCGGCTGGGCTATGGAGTGTGCCGGGTGAGTTCCCTGCTACGCGCTCCCTGAAGAGGAGAGATCTAGTACTGCAGAGTATGATGAAAGGACCCTTTGAACCCATTTCTGAGATCTCTATCAGAATGTTGACCCTTAAATGTGCCTTTTTGGTGGCGATCACATCAGCTAGAAGAATAGGGGAGATCCAGGCCTTATCCATCAATCTCCCATATACTTCCATCCAGGAGCAAGGATAGAATTGTCCTTAGACCAGACCCAGCCTTCCTTCCCAAAGTAGTATCTAACTTCCATAAGTCTCAAGAGGTAATTCTCCCGTCCTTCGGTACCAACCCCAGGTGTCAGAAGGAGTTGGAATTGAGTTACTTAGACGTAAGAGATGTGTTCTAGCTTACCTGGATGCTACTAGAGATTGGAGGAGGTCAGGTGCCTTGTTTGTTCAATATTCATGTCCTAATAAAGGGATAGCTGATGCTAGTAGGAATCCTCTCCCAGGACAGGAAAACCACTGAGGAATGGAGAGGCCCCTCCTTCTTAAATATCTGTGGGTTTCCTGTCCGGGGCGGAGGATCCTCTCTCCTGGTGCTGTCATGGACTCTGGAAAATCAAATTACCGGTAAGAGGAATTATCATTTTTCAGATCCGCGTTTTGCGAACCACAAAATACATACGGTCGTGTGACTGCACCTGAATGAGATTTCTAGTTTCCTCCTTATATTTTCTTAAGTTATTCAGCTTATCTTATCCTGTTATGGAAGTCAGCACAGCTGCAGTGTAAAGCAGAGAAGAGGGAGATGACAAAACCCCAAGCCTCATGCATTTCTAGTGACAGTTAGCTGGAATCACTAATGAAAGCTAGAGCAGAGCTGAAAGAATGCTAAACCTCCAATAGTGGAGACAGTAAAAGGCAGGTAAGCATTGCCCAAGGGATGTGGAAGATGAGAGAGAAGGGAGAGCGACTGGTGTTGAATCAGATTTTTTCTTCATTCAAGTCCCAAGCATCTCGCTGGATCACCATACTGCCTGGCCTTTAGTGTGTCTGAAAGCTCAGTGGACTCAGGAGGTCCTTGCTCGGCCTTGAGTTCTTCCATCATGTTTTACCTAGAATTTCTTTACTGATTCTGTCAGCACACTTCCTGATAGCAGGCAAGCTGCACATACCCGTAGCCTCCGCTTGTATATTCTGTCTGTCGGGTCCCCAATGCCTTCCATTACTTAGTAACATTCTCTATTTACTGTGGTGCCTTACATGACTCAGTCCTGCCACTGTCGGCTACAGCAGATTCATCCTACCGATGCTACGATGCATGTCCCCCGCCATGATGTCATTACACCACCGTCGGCTGGGAGACTTTTGGTGCTTACATTTATACGATCGATCCCATCCTGTGAATATTCTCAGATTTGTCATTCCTGCATTCTTATTGGATGCCGTGACAAGTAACTTGAAGTCCTCCGTCACAATTGCAAGCCATTAAATTGAGCCGGGATAAGTCCTAAACCCCTCACGTATCCTGATGAACAAGTTTCCTAATCATCCACAAGACTCGGTAGCCCACAGGCTACAGTTTGTAGAAGAATGTTGACTTTTATCTGAGAGACTGCAATAAAATCTATCCGACTGTGATGTTAAAAATTCATAAGTCTGTCTCAAATCTGTGACACCCAAAGGAAATCAGTTATGGTTGATGGCCCCGTTTGTGTATATTGGAGACTTATCCATGTAATACTCACTGTGACATTTTTAAAACTGGATTAATAATTAAAGGAATATTTTTCTCTTTTCTCCTAGTTGACAAGCACGGTACGCTTCAACAAGACCTGAATATAAGGATTTTCTGGTTTGACATAAAAGTATCAGCCACGACAGTGGACTTCCACTTCTTGAACTCTGGTATCAATGTGGGCTGTGTCTCCAGGTATTGTATTTTTCAGGCTCCCATAATACAGACGTGTCATGAAATTTTGATTAAAAAATATACAAACTCTTCTTTAGAGATAGATAGCAGTGGGGCAGTATCAATTATACATAGGAACATATTCTAGTCTTCTGGAATTGGGTAAAATTACTGCAAATTTGGTTGTTCCACGTTGTTGAAATTTGCTCTGTTGCCAGGGGGGCAGAATATATTTGTTCGTATATACAGTGGATATAAAAAGTCTACACACCCCTGTTAAAATGTCAGGTTTCTGTGATGTAAAAAAATGAGACAAAGATAAATCATTTCAGAACTTTTTGCACCTTTAATGTGACCTATAAACTGTACCACTCAATTATAAAACAAACTGAAATATTTTAGGTAGAGGGAAGAAAAAATATAAAACTAAAATAATATGGTTGCATAAGTGTACACACCCTTAAATATACTTTGTTGAAGCACCTTTTGATTTTATTACAGCACTCAGTCTTTTTGGGTATGAGTCTATCAGCATGGCACATTTTGACTTGGCAAGATTTGCCCACTCTTCTTTGCAAAAACACTCCAAATCTGTCAGATTGCGAGGGCATCTCCTGGGCACAGCCCTCTTCATATCACCCCACAGATTTTCAATCGGATTCAGGTCTGGGCTCTGGCTGGGCCATTCCAAAACATTAATCTTCTTCTTCTGGTGAAGCCATTCCTTTGCTGATTTGGATGTATGCTTTGGGTTGTTGTCATGCTGAAAGATGAAGTTCCTCTTCATGTTCAGCTTTCTAGCAGAAGCCTGAAGGTTTTGTGCCAATATTGACTGGTATTTGGAACTGTTCATAATTCCCTCTAGCTTAACTAAGGCCCCAGTTCCAGCTGAAGAAAAACAGCCCCTTGGCATGATGCTGCCACCACCATGCTTCACTGTGGGGATGGGGTTCTTTTGGTGATGTGCAGTGTTGTTTTTGTGCTAAACATATCTTTTGGAATTATGGCCAAAAAGTTCAACCTTGGTTTCATCAGACCATAACACCCTTTCCCACATGCTTTTGCGAGACTTCAGAAGTGTTTTTGCAAAATGTAGCCTGGTTTGGATGTTTTTCTTCGTAAGAAAAGGCTTTCGTCTTGCCACTCTACCCCATAGCCCAGACATATGAAGAATACAGGAGATTGTTGTCACATGTACCACACGGCCAGTACTTGCCAGATATTCCTGCAGCTCCTTTAATGTTGCTGTAGGCCTCTTGGTCGCCTCCCAGACCAGTTTTCTTCACGTCTTTTCATCAATTTTGAAGGGACGTCCAGTTCTTTGTAATGTCACTGTTGTGCCATATTTTCTCCACTTGATGACTGTCTTCACTGTGGTCCATGGTAGATCTAATGCCTTGGAAATTCTTTTGTCCCCTTCTCCTGACTGATACCTTTTAACAATGATAAAGCCTCTGATGCTTTGGAAGCTCTCTGTGGACCATGGCTTCTGCTGTGGGATGCAACTCAGAAAATTTCAGGAAAGACCAACTAGAGCAGCTGAACTTTATTTGGGGTTAATCACTTTAAATGATGGCAGGTGTATGCTGACTCCTATTTAACAGGATTTTCAATGTGATTGCTTAATTCTGAACACAGTTATTAGAGGGTGTGCACACTTATGCAACCACATTAGTTTTTTGTTTTTATTTTCTTCCCTCCACCTAAAAGATTTCAGTTTGGTTTTCAATTGAGTGGTACAGTTTATAGGTCACATTAAAGGTGGAAAAAGTTCTGAAATGTGGGTTCAACTCTTAACAGTGGTGTGTAGACTTTTTATATCCACTGTAGATGTTTGACCATACGGTGTCCCAAAAAAATAATTGATATATACTGCTCATATGGCACGATCTATACCAGGGATCAGCAACCTTCGGCACTCCAGCTGCTGTGAAACTACAACTCCCAGCGTGCACACTTACTCAGCAGTTCTTGTAACTCCCATAGAAGTGAAAAGAGGATTCTGGGTGTTGTAGTTATAGAACAGCTGGAACGCCGGAGGTTCCATGTTAAAATCCAACTGCCTGATCCTTATCTCTCCTGACATCAGCCATTGGGGGACAATTGGACAGAGGTCCCATTAACATTAATCCCACTGAAATTGGTGGGTTTGGCCGACATCTATTCAATGTGCATAGCCAGCTTAATGCTGGGCGATAGATGATACCAACAGGACCCCACCGCAGTCTGGTTTGTATGGCGCAGCCCCATTGTACGCTGCTGGGAAAGAAATATGTTATCTTTGTTTTTCCTATGCAATGCTTTGTTCATCCAGAAGATATTCGGGTCCAGATGCATCTGGCAGCTGCCTATTATTTTCCTATGACAATATGAATATCCAAACAACCACAGGATTTCTTCTAGCACTGAGTGCGTGTAGACTGAGCCTAGAGATTTTACATTATTGGAGGTATTCTTTAAGGTTATGGCTCCACCAGAGCTGTCGCTTTGTATCAGGCCTCACGCACACAACCGCTGTTTGTTTTCACGTCTGTTCCGCCAATTTTATCGTTTCTGGTGCGGACCCATTCATTTCTATGAAGCCGTTGAAAATGCGGATAGTCCACCGTTTCTTATCCGTGGTCCGTGGTTCCAGTCCATAAAAAAAATATAACCTGTCCTATTCTTGTCCACGAAAAAACGGTTAGTGGACCCATTCAAGTCAATGGCACCACCAAAAATGCGGATGCACAACTGTCTGTCATCCGCGTCCGCGTCTGTTTTTGTAGAATCAGTTGCCTGGTGACCAGCTTATATACCAGTATCCTGGGTGGAGATATTAAAATTACACTTTTTTTTACCTTCCTTTTTTTTGGACGGTCCACCAAAAAAAAAACTGAAGACACACGGAAACACAACGGAAACAAAAACGACAATGGAACAACAGATCCCCAATTTTCCGGCCGCAAAATAAACTGTTGTGTGCATGAGGCCTTTATGAGAGGCTTGATGCACCTGGGTGACGGAAGCCCCTTGGGCACGTTTGCTGTCCATAAGGTCAGCTACTCCCTGTATGTAGCACTTCAGTAAACTACACCAGATTTGCACTGTATCTCTTATCATCCTCTATAAAAAATGATGTAATGTTGCTTGTAATCCTATGCCGACAAATAAAACATAATACAGGCCAGAAAACTCTCAAGTGATATACGGCTTCTGTGGGTTTCATATGCACAGAGGGGAGCTCATTCCCCAGTCACTTTGGCATAGGAAAGCCATAAATGTACCAGTTTATCCACAAGTCGATAATATATTAATAGTTTTATTTTCTGTAAAATGTTACCGATTTCCTTCGGAATGTATTTAAAAGAAAGTACAGCATTATGACATTTGGGAGTTCCAGGGATCCATTACTCTAATTTATGGCCCAACGGAACGTATCACATTCAGTCTTAATGTAGCTTAATGTTTTAATTAATTTCTGATATTTACTTCATTTTAAGGCTTTATATCTGTTTAGTTTTCCCGTTATGCTTTTTTAATGTTTACATGAGGTTTTCAAATAGAAAAAAGGGTCTTCACCCGAATATGATGCAGACAAGGTTCTTAAAAACCAAAGCTAGAGAACGAGAACTGTTCCTGGCAACGGCAAGCATGTGGTCCCTTCATCTGTTTCTTATTTCTCGCACGGAGGCCCCAATCTGGCCCCACAGGTATCCTCCTCACCCTAGGTATGAACCACTTTGTAGTACAGACTGTTTTAATTTCAATTTTGAAGAATTACTCTCCAAAGAGACAAGCCAAGGTGATGGATGAGGGGGCAACATCAATCTGCAACTCTCCTGTAGGTGCTTAAAGGGGTTACCGAAAGTTATCCCCTTTCCACAGAAGGAGCCCCCTACTTTAAGGAGTACTGATATAAGCATCGGAGCATTTCCTGCTCTGATGCTCTCCCTTGTCCTGCGCTGGATCTCACAGGGCAAGAGCTGTTTGGTTATGTTTTTAACACTACTAGGAAGAGGCTTCTGTCTAGCAATGTCGCCGGTGACATCACTGGCTCTGATAGGCAGGTTTTAGCGCTGCCCTAGCCGTTTAGCAGTCCCCATAGAGAGCCCGCTACATCACCAGAGCATCGGAGTCCCCATATCAGAGGTGAACCCGGACAACCCCTTAAAGGTCCTTGTACCTCAGTGTAGCCAGCACTTATCCAGAACTATTTTTTCTTACCCTAAGTTAATCGACACTTTGTTTGACCATGGATATTGTGTCACATGCAGATCTGCATGTGGACTGATGGTGGATAAAGTCCTCAGCAAATTTACAACAAAATTTCACAATAAGCAGATTTTGCAGTAGATTTTCTGCAGCCAAATCTGTGGTAGAAAAATGCATCCTGTGTATATTCATTTTTCAATTTATACTAAATATTTAAAAAAAGCAACAACTTAATTGTATTATTTACCACCTTGATAAAACCATTTATGAAGCTTGTGGCCCCATGTCTAATAGGGCCCTTAATTCATTTATCTCTGTGGGTTTCTTAGATGCACGTTCCTCTCCCAGAGAAAACCTTTTCAAAACCCGTGAAAAGAAACACATAATTTGCTTTTCCTTTTGTCCATGATGATTCAAGAAACGTCAATGTGGGTTCAACTCGGTTCAAATTCCATAGTTTTTAAAAATCAATAAATCCTCCCGTGAGACTTCTGACACGGTGGCCTGGAACTTCTGTAACAGGAGCGAACAGAATGCACCAGCGTTGTTGTGGCGGCGAACACAGTAATAGACGGGAGCAGAGCAGATTGCTGTTTGGAACATTAGGAATTATGGCCACCCTGAGCTCTTCCCAGCTACTGATTGCCTGAACTCAGCACCACTGCCCTACCAAGAACAGGGGCCACGCCAGCTTCTGACACGTAGTCTAGGATGTGCAACCTATATAGTGTTTAGTATGCGGCTGCCCACATTCTGGGCTTATCTACACAAGCAGTGCTGTCCAAATGTAGAACAGACATCACACAGCGGGCAAATCCACGTGTCTGATCTCCTTCAAAGACAATCAGTCTGTTCAGGGAAAATCACATTATTAACCACTTTTGGTCAATTTTTTACTCTAGACTGGTCTGTTTTAGGCTCATGGTTGCTAGGAAAGGCCTGGTTAGGCATTCTTCTTTTGACGGACATGAAAAAGTGGATGACAAACTGATGCCTTATGGATGGAAAATAAAACAGACAAACACAAAACGGTCAAAGACAAAAATGAGAGGAAGATCATCAGTTTTTTGCAGACAGATATTACATCACTTGTCTGAATGAGGCTTTAGGTTGCCACCACGCCGGTCAGCTGCTTGAGAAGGCTTTCAGCTCTTCCTCGGCCAGTGACGTCACGTTCATCGTTTACATGGTTTAGGAGCAGCTCAGCCCCTTTGAAGTGAATGTGGCTGAGCGCAATACCAAGCACAGCCACTATAAAATGTACGGCGCTGTGCTTGGAGAGCAGAGAGAAGGCCGCTCACAGGAGCACTGCTTCCTTCTCAAACAACTGATCGTCAGGGGGTCCCAGGTGTCGGACCCCAACTGATCAGATACTGATGATGTATCCAGAGAATTTATGTTGTGGATATCTGTCATGGATTTTACCCATAGCAACACTTTTCTGCACTGAAATCTACAGAAAAATCTACATGAATTTTGGCCGAAATCTGCAGCAGACCCACTCTGTGTGGCTCTACCATAAAAGTGCCACTGTTAGGGTGAATGCACGCGTTCAGGATTTATGTGCGGACAATCCACACTGAAATCTGCAGGTGTTCGCAGGGAAACCTGTGCAGTCAATCTACATAAATTGGTGCGGGTTTGCATGCAGAATTGAATGAAGTGAATGGAGAAAATCCGGTCAGGAAAAATAAAATAAATCTGCATTGTGTGCATGAGAATTTCAAATTCTCATAGAATACAATATACATGACCTACGGTGTAGATTTTCCATTCGCAATCCTGATTGTGTGCATTTACCCGTATGGGGATCTGAGGGGGCAGGATGCATTGCAATGGCGCCATTTATATTACTGCTGTGCAAAGGACAGCTGGAGAGTCAGGAGACTCATCTAGCTGCCATTTGTGTTTGGTAGGTTTGCCATTCTGGACCAGGATCTTAAAGGTAAATTACAGACATAAAAAAAACTAACAAACACAAAGTATTAAATATTAAAGCACTGGGTAAATTACCACTAATAGAGATGTGGATATTGTTAGGTAGTAAACTTAACGTTAGCAACTAGTACCAGGCAGCGGCAGCCAGGCAAATATGATCATGGGATGCATTAAGAGGCCTAGATGGTCATGACAAGAACATAATATTGCCTCAGACCACATGTGGAGTATTGGGTACAGTACTAGGCACCTGTATATAAGGAGGACATAGCCGAAATACAGCGGGTGTGGAGGAGGCGACCAGCGTAATTAAAAGGAACCTGTCATCACCTTTATGCTGCCCATGCTAGCGGCAGAATAAAGTAGAGACAGGTAAGTTGATTTCAGCGATCTGTCATTTAGAAGTTAAAAGTAAGTGGTTGCTGAGAACCAACATCACAATCATTGCAGACTGGGCCTGGAAAAGAGTCACAGCCACCTTAGAAGAGTCCTGGTTATTCATAAATTCCAGCTCTCCTGCTGATGACTGACAGTCTTCTACCTAGTTTTCTCCTTCTCTGTCTAGGAGAGAACTGCCAATCATCAGCAGATGGTGAGAGAGCAGGAGATGATGAATAACCAGGACTCTTCTCAGGTGGCCGTGACTCTTTTTACGCCCTCTGCTGCAATGGTTATGATGTTGGTTCTCGGCAACCACTGACTTTTAGCTCATGAGTGACACACCGCTGACATCAGCATTTCTGTCACTATTTTATGCTGCCCTCAGTGAGGTCAGCATAAGGTTGGTGACAGGTTTCCTTCAAAGAAATATGTAGAATACAAAACCTGTCCAGGTTACCAACTTGAGGTTAATTATTCTTTAAAAAAAAAAAAAAGACGACTAAAGGGAAACCTACTTACAGTGTATAAATATATGACTGGACAGCCCAGAGATCCTTGTAATGATCTTTCTATAGCTAGGCCTTTAACCTTAACAAGATGACATCCGCTACATCTGTCAGACTGATATGCCTCTGTTCACATTGCTTGTGCTTTAGCTACACCACAATATCCATTTTATTTGATTCTCATGTTTTCCTTTTCTGTAATGACAGATCCACATTGGGTTTCTCTATAAATCACAAAGAGGGTGCATGGGTGTAACTCTTTTTGCCTTTTAAATAGTATGTACATGTATTAAGTATACTGTGAACAAGGAGTGAGGAAGGAATCCGAAACGCGTAGGTTATGGGTGAACTACTACCGTACTGATAATTTTATTAAGAAGATGAAATAAAAGTTGGATAATTTTAATAAGGTCTCGGATTAGGCTTTCTGAAACTGGATTTCTGACCGGTGGTCTGCGGTTGCCGGAACTGTTTGACCCGCGGGGAGAGCACATTACATTAAGAGAAGGAACTGTGGTGAGCGTCCTTTTCTTATTGTTTTGTACTGTAATAAATATTGAGGTTTCTTCTGCTGTTAACCCTTGCTGCCTTAGAGGAAACAATAGATTCAAATGTAAAACCTGCAAAAAAAAGGGAACATTTCCTTTAGTTTCTAAAATGGGGTAATTTATGGGTGGTTTCTACTACATAAGCCCCACAAAGTGACTTCAAAACTGAACTAGTCCTTAAAAAAGTGAATTTTGGAAATTTTCTTTAACACTTTAAAAATTGTTTCTAAAATTCTAAGCCTTTTAATGTCCTAAAAAAATAAAATGCCATTTACAAAATGATGCCAACACAAAGTAGACATATGGTGAATGTCAATGAATAAGTATTTTGTGAGGTATCTCTATCCGTCTTAAAAGCAGAGAGATTCAAATTTAGAAAATAGCAATTTTTAAAATAAAATTCCGTAAACTTTTAATTTTATATTTTTTATAGAAATGAAGGTAAAGCATATGGACTCAAATTTACCTTTACCATGAAGCACAATGTGGCACGAGAAAACAGTCTCAGAACTGCATAGATAAGTAAAAGTTATTACCAGATAAGTGACACATGTCAAATTTGGCTCTGTCAGGATGGTGAAAACTGTCTGTGTCCTGATATAGATCTTTAATATCAGTTTGGTGGGGTCCGACACCCAGCACCCCCATTAATCAGCTGTTCTCAACATCCGTCGGAGCCAGTTATAAGACAGTGGATGGAGCCGGAAGCAGACAGCCTTGTCCACTGTGTATGGACCATGTTCCTACAGCTCAGTCCCATTCAAGTGATTTTGCTGAACCATAAATTGCTGCATCAATAGAAAGGCCTGTGCGGTGTGTGGCGCCCTCTGTCAGTTGCCTCTCAGGCTGTGTCTCGCCAACAATTAGTCTAGTATGGGCACCAACAATGCAAGTACTTATAAGTTAAAGGAGTGTTTCCATCTGATCAGGCCCTGTACTTACAGTCCTGATCAAAAGTTTAAGACCACTTGAAAAATGGCAAAAAATCCTATTTAGCACGGCTGGATCTTAACAAGGTTCCACGTAGAGCTTCAACATGCAACAAGAAGAAATGGGAGTGAGACAAAACATTTTTTGAGCATTCAATTTAATGAAAACAGCGAATAAACTGAAACAGGCTGTTTTTTAGCTGATCAAAAGTTTAGTACCACACCTCCAAAAAAAAAACTAAACCCCCCCCAAAACAGAAATCCAACTTCCAAACATGAACTCAGTAATGAGTAGCTCCGCCGTTATTGTTTATCACTTCCAAAATTTGTTTCGGCATGCTTGATGCAAGCGTTTCCATGAGGTGAGTGGGAACATTTCTCCAAGTGGTGAAGACGGCCGCACGAAGGCCATTACTGTCTGGAACTGTTGTCCATTTTTGTAAACTTCCCTTGCCATCCATCCTCAAAGGTTCTTAATTGGATTTAGATAAGGGGAACACGCAGGATGGGCCAAAAGAGTGATGTTATTCTCCTAGAAGAAGTCCCTTGTCCTGCGGGCATTGTGTACTGTAGCGTTGTCCTGTTGAAAAACCCAGTCGTTACCCCACAGACGAGGGCCCTCAGTCATGAGTAATGCTCTCTGCAACATCTGGACATAACCAGCGGCCGTTTGACGCCCCTGCACTTCCTGAAGCTCCATTGTTCCACTGAAGGAAAAAGCACCCCAGACCATTATGGCGCCCCCTCCACTGTGGCGCTTAGAAAACATCTCAGGTGGGATCTGCTGGTTATGCCAGTAACGTTAGAGACCATCAAGGTAAAAAAAAATTCTCATCAGAGAATAAAACTTTCTTCCCCCTTTGAATGTCCCATGTTTTGGTGCTCTCTTGCAAAGTCCAAACGAGCAGTTCTGTGGCGTTCAAGGAGACGAGGTCTTTGAAGAAGTTTTTTGTTTTTGAAGCCCTTTAGTCTCAGATGCCGTCTGATGGTTATGGGGCTGCAGTCAGCACCAGTAAGGGCCTTAATTTGGGTCGAGGATCGTCCAGTGTCTTGACGGACAGCCAATTGGATCCTCCGGCTCAGTGCTGGTGACATTTTTTTGGTCTTCCACTTTTTTGTTCCATAACCCTCAGGATCATTTAAGAATTTAAGAAATTCCAAATGACTGTCTTATTGCGTCCCACCTCAGCAGCGATGGCGCTCTGTGAGAGACCCTGCTTATGCAGTTCAACAACCCGACCACGTTCAAAAAGGGAGAGTTTTTTGCCTTTGCCATCACAACGTGTGACTACCTGACAGGAAATGACAATGAATCCACATCTTTGCACAGATTTGGCCTTTTAAAGGCATGTGGTCCTAAAATTTTGATTAGCTGAAAAACAGCCTGTTTCATTTTAATCGTTATTTTCAATTTATTGAATGCTCAAAAAATGTTTTGTCTCACTCCCATTTCTTCTTGTTGCATGTTGAAGCTCTACTTGGAACCTTGTTAAGATCCAACAATGTAAAATATGATTTTTTGCCATTTTTCAAGTGGTTTTAAACTTTTGATCAGGACTGTATCTTAGAAATGAGGTCCTGTCTTGAGACCACATTAAATGGTGAGGTGGCCACGCATGCTCAACACTTTCCATACACTTCTACAGGATTTACGAAAATAGCTGATCATGCTTACTCTGCAGTTTTCATAACTCCCATGGAAGTAAGTGATGAGAGCTGCACATGTGTGCCCACAAGACGTGGCAGAGGTGGGCCTCACACCCACTGGATGTTTATGACATGTCCTGTCCAGATGGGAATATACCTTTAAGGGTCCATTCACACGTCCGCAAAATGGGTCCGCATCCGTTCTGCAATTTTACGGAACAGGTGCGAACCCATTCATTTTCAATGGGGCCGGAATGTGCTGTCCGCATCCGCACTTTCGTTCTGCAAAAAATTAAAACATATCCTATTCTTGTTTGCAATTGCGGACAAAGAAAGGCATTTTCTATGAGAGTGCCGGCAATGTGCGGTCCGCAAAATGCGGGACGCACATTGCTAGTGTCTGTGTTTTGCGAATCCACAAAACACATACGGACGTGTGAATGGACCATAAGGGTACGTGCACATGGGACGGATACACTGCAGATTTACTGCACCATCTAAGTGAATAGGATTTTAAGACGGCGTAAATTGACCTGTGGCGCAAGTAAATCCACAGTATGTCTGTTTATGCAGCAGATTTTCAGCAGGGACTTCAGCTTTCGCAAAACCCAAGGCTGCCGTGGTGAAAGTTGTGGGTCTTTCAATGGGGCTAATCCGCTGGCAGACAACTGCTGTGGTATCTGCATGGAGGACATGTTCGTTCTTGGTGCAGTATAGAAATCTGCACAGAAATATTGACAACCTGGAAATCCGCACACAAAACAAGACATTCGGGCCATAGGCGGAAATTATTTGCAGAATCACCCCAATATCCGCAGGGGAAGTTCTGCTGAGACATGCAGCATGCCGGGGGATGGGGGGGTTTGGCTTTGATTTAATCACAGGGCAGAGGACGTCATCATGTTTACACGTAGTGGAAAATTTCCCCTGTGGATATAGTTTTAAAACTAAAAGGAAAAAGGTGCATTTGTTATTTGTGGGTTTTTGTGTCGGAATCCACTCTTTGCATTGCAAAGCATGTGCGGATATTTTCTACCATGTGTGAATGGAGTTTTAAGAATGCCCATTCGTTTGCATTGTACTGGACTTTGTCACATTCTGTTGGTGTGGAATCCATCATGAAAAATCTGTCATGTATGAACATGGTTTAATGTAGATACAAGATTTAGGGGGTAATTAAGACCGACGATTTATACGCCGGTCTTAATACCCCTGCGCTGACGGTGGATGCGCCTAAGTTATGTAAAAGCACAGGCCTCTACATAACTTTGACGCTTGCTTCCGCTGGCCGTGCGACATGGTTTAAACTACGCTAGCTCCCTTGCTGGCATAGTTTAATACCATAAAGTGCTGTAGAAAATGGTGAATGGGCCGGCACGCCCATTCCACGCCCCATTTTCCGACCACTTCGGAAAAGTGGTACGAGTTTGGAAAAGGAGCTGATTTTGCCGCAAAACCCTTCCAAAAAAGTGGCGTATATTTCTTCATAAATGACCCCCTTAATGTCTGAGCAGAGAGACTAGTCCAGGACTTTTACTTATTGTGGGTCTTTAGGAAACAGAACAGAGAAGCAGTAGATACTTTGCACATTGATTTTGCTGAAGATTTTGAGAATAAAATGGATGACAAGAAAAACAAATGTAGATCCTCGACCAAGACAAACCTTTCTCCTAATCAACAAATGACCGGACTAATGCCACATTGGACTGGCTTTAAGAAGGGTCAGTTATGCTCTGAAGATGAGAGGAGAATCTAGGCAACCAACATGAAGATGGAATAATACGGTAACCGAAATACCAGTGAAAACCTAGAAGAACCCAACAGAAAACAAGATATTAAAGTGGTTATTAAAATCACATTTGACGGCATCTAAAAATGTAACTAATTTATAAAGGTTAATTGGCACAATGATCTGACGCAACAATGATTACTCCTCTAGTATTGGAGAGAAGGAGCTTTTAGTAGCAGGGGACAACGCTGCAGTACCGCAGGTGGCCTGTTGGTGGGAGTGTAGGTACATCCACAGGGTTTACATAGCCAGAATCTGCAGTGTCGCTCTGCCTGACCTTTGTGGAGCTCAATAGCCCTTCATTTATCACTGATCACAAGAGTGGAATGAACATATTTACTTCTGTTTTACTTTCTACTTATAATATCTAGTGGCATGGGAGGAAAATGAAAACAATTGTTCATATAGGAAATTTATATGCTTCATCTGCTTTGTGATCTCCTCTGTTGTTGCTGTGCCACTTAGGGACTGATATTGCATTTTACATCTGTAGGCTATAAGGAACTCATTTTTTTCATTTCAAGAGACGCACCTTCCACCGTTCCCCAGTACATATATATTTTATGGTAGAGCCTGTTAAATATCCGATTCCCAGCTTTCCTCTTACATGTAACAAAACTCTGGGTAACAACATTTAAAAACATCGCCGCCGATTACACTTAAGTTTGGTTCCATAAAACACAGATGTCACAAGTTAGATAAGTGCAAAATGGGATCCTTAGGAGCAGCCTTTTAACCTGTCTGTGCCGGGGAACCTCCTTTTCCTTAGATTTTAGTAGCTCTGTACTGATAGCACACAGAATGGGAATTGCAGGTAAGCGATAAAATCCTCTGAAACCTTACATTATCTCTTCTGGAATAGAACGAGAAAGGAGGAACTCTGAAACCTGCCTTTAATAAGTTAGACATTTTTGGGGGTTAGGGAATATAACAATCTTTATAAAATTAGGAATTGGATAAAAATCTGTTTAAAACCAGCGGGATACTATATAAAGTGCACACTTCGCTCCATAAAATCACTATGTTCTCTAGTATTTTGCAGCTTTATAAAATATGAATATGTTGTTTCACTCCTTTCTGCATAAGAAGATCACAGCGAGGGCTTATTTTGGGGGGAAATATTTGGATCAATGATGTTGTTGTTTTTTTGTGAGACGAGCTCACGCTGTCACAACACACCACTGGCTCTGAATGCAAAAAATATCCTTATTTAAATTCTAGGCGTCTGTAAGCTGCAGTAATATTCTTCTTATTAGTGTTATTTCTTCTAATTCATTCCCCCTATGATTCAGGTTCAGCGCGAGCATTGTTTGTACACCGCCTGTTGTATCTGTGACTCTATGTCTATCTGATCGCCCGACGAGCAAAGAAAATGAAATATATCACTAATTACATTTATATTTGCCTTCTAAATATTCCTTATTATTGCTGGAGACTAAACTTAACTTTTAAAATATTTATTGCAGCAATAATGAAGGGATGCTCATATTAAGCCGCATCCTCACCATTCGTACACCAAAATCTCCCTTCAGTTAATCATGACTTACAATATTTTCCCGGCAGTCTCACAATCAAATTATTTAAAATTACATTTCTTTATTGCATATTGCTATAACCCAAGACATGCAAATATCAAGATTGTAAACAATTATTTATTGCAAATTATTATCTGATGTATAGGATTAACAGCTTGTAACTATTAAGATTAATCTGTGTGCTAAAACCTATTTATTATGCTTATTGCCTTGCAAATATTTGTGTATAAAGCATATGCCTACGCTCGGCAATTAATGGGGAGATGTACAAGATTAACAATTTGTGTCACGTTTTGTTTTTAAATTTATCTACATTGTAAACTGTATTTATTGCTCTTATTAAAGAATTGCATGATGAACCTGGAGACAGTACCTATATATACTGTATATACCGTATCTGTCTAGCTATCGATCTAGTGTTTGCAAAAAAAATAATTTAATATTCTTTTTAAGATTTTTTTATTAGCTGGAAAAATACAGCTTTAGCCCAAGGATCTCACGATTGTCTGCTGTAAATCTGCTTTAAAATGATCACGCTTGAAAATTACAGGATCTTTAAATTCTGGCCTTTGCAGCACTAATAAGTTTGAATGACTTTTTAAAACCATTACCAGAGGCCGTCTGGATTCTGGAGTCGTTTGCTATTAAAAGTAGCCTAAACGCAGTTCACCCTGTAAATATTGCAAGCATTTATTTTTATAATGCAGGAAAAAAAAAAAAAAAGGACCCAAAATTTCTGTGTTGTGTAAATGATGCCAATATAACGGACCCGGGTGTTTATTCCAAGTAATAACATATGATTAGTGACATTCTCTGAAAATATAAAACAATTGCATTATAGGTTCAATTGAAAAGAAAAGAGCTGCTTTTATAGCGAAGATTTGGATGTGCAATAAGCTGCTCTTAAAACAACAACAGAACCCGTAAAAACAAACTCAGTCTATATATAATTAACACAAATTCGCTGTTATGGTACTTATGGAAATCCAGTTAGATGTTCCAAATTACATTTTGTCTGTGGCAAGTCTACGCTGCTTTTTTTTTAATTTTTTTACAGTTGTGATGTCTTACAGAGCTCTGATTGCTGTTTTAGTGTTTTTGATTAAAATAAGTAGATGGTGTCTCTTCTAGATGTGTACACCTGACGAGGAATGTGCGTATACAGATGTGTGCACAGCCCATCAGGTTCATATAAACATATATATATATGTGTGTACAGCCCATCAGGAACATGCGCATATATGTGTACAGTCCATCAGGAACATGCACATATATGTGTACAGTCCATCAGGAACATGCACATATATGTGTACAGTCCATCAGGAACATGCGCACATAGGTGTACTTCTTAATTCTTACCAATTTAATGGGGCACTTCAAGGGGTTATCTAATGTCTAAAACATCCCTCCAATGCCCGGGCCCCTCATATAGATTATACTTACCCCGCTCCCAGCACCTGTGCCGCTCCTGATCTCCGCACGGCCGCCGCTGCATCTCCCTGTTGTGTGGATGTACAAAAATCTGGCATTGGGGGGAGAAGCCAATAGCAGGCCGTGACAGGGACAAGCCTCTCTAGCATCGCTGGTGATTATAGGGAGGGCTCAGCCCCCTCGTGACCTGCTATTGGTTGCAACCCCCTTTGCCGGATGTTTTGATCCGCGTGACGGGGAGATGCAGCGGCGGTCGTGTGGGGGTCAGGAGCAACGCGGGTGCTGGGGAGCGGGGCTAAGTATAATCTGTACGAGGGGCCCGGGCAATATGTTAGACATTGGTAAACCCCTTTACCGTCCATTGGGCTACTGATAATAGTGCAGCACACATGGTCTACATGCCACTGGAGGCTCTCAGCACTGCAGATATGTGGCATGAAGTAGAGATCACAGGGTTGGGAGTTTTGTGACGCTCTTGTCACTCATCACATTGAAGGACAGCACAGTGAGCGTCACCCCGGTCTTAAATGGCTGATAAGAACTTAGGACAATAGATTATATTATTAGTCCTATTATCAACTCCTCCCCAGTCTGAGGGATAAGAAACATCACTGTAACCGCACAGCAGATTAATACATTCAGATAATTATAGGCCGGTCATGTCATTGGGTATTGGTGGCAGCTTTAGCGCCAAATCCGTTTACTATCTATTGTACATTGATATGTATTTGCTTTGTTTTATCAAGCATTATAGGCAAAGCACCTCGGCAGTTTATGGACCTGCCCAGAAGACGACTGAGAGGCTGTAATTTACACATCGCTAGATCTACACACTTACTTCTCTCTCTTATAAGGCAAAAAGTGTGAGTTAAGTACAAAAGTGCAATAAACCAGTGTTAAAGATTTCATGAAACCAGCGGAGGCGTCATACGAAGCAGCTGGGAGTTCTCCACACTCCTGTTACCAGGTTTGTACAAAACAGCGGATCAGTGTGTGATATAATCCAAGAAAGCTGGTAGTTCATCTACATGGGGGATCCTGCAACCTGAGCTGTATGCCCTGTATATGTGGAGTTTACTGCTGCATTACCAAACCATTAATTACTATAATGAACATTTCCCAGAAATCAACAAGAAAATAAAGCGTTTAAAATATTGTGACAGCAGGTAATCAGAAGGCGTCAGATAGAAGACTGGTTGTACGGCGGATGTCGCATCTATCCTTGCTTAATGTAGACTGCTGTCCCCATAGATTGTAAGCTCTTACACCCAGAGCCCCCGCGCATCTTGTTTAATTGTTTGTTGCTGTGTTATGTTGTATTTTGTTTGTACATGAACCCTCTGATTGTAAAGTGCTGCAGAATATGTTGGCGATATATAAAGATTATTATTATTATTATACTGCAATCTATTCTCTATTATCAGCCATTCAGACTGGGGTAGGATATCTGCTGCGTTCTTCAATAGCATGACGAACAGACCCGAAAAATCCCAACCCCCCCCCCCCCCTACATAATCACTACTTGTTCCTAGATATGTTTAAAAGATATTTTAACATCTACTTGTTCATCTTAGTCTACTTTCACACTAGTTTTTTTTTGCGGATCCATCATGGATCTGCAAAAACGCTTCCATGGCTCTGCATCGTCAGACGGACACCAAAACGCTGCAAGCAGCCTCCAGAGCAGAACGGAGACTGAACGGAGGCAAACTGATGCATTCTGAACGGATCCTTTTCCATTCAGAATGCATTAGGGCAAAACTGATCCGTTTTGGACCGCT
Organism: Bufo gargarizans; assembly: GCF_014858855.1. Classification (NCBI taxonomy): domain Eukaryota; kingdom Metazoa; phylum Chordata; class Amphibia; order Anura; family Bufonidae; genus Bufo; species Bufo gargarizans. Next base: position 113,649,727 of record NC_058089.1, read on the forward strand.
TGTGAGAGCCCTAGATGGATCTCATAAATGGAAAGCTAAAACGCAGTGTGAAAGTAGCCCTATATGGAAGATTAGTCATTTGAGATCGAGAAGTGTTGGTTCAGAGATAAATTGCTTTATGTAATTCATGATTGTTGCTATATCAGCACTATTAAAATTAAATTTTATATATCTTTTTGCCTGTATGTCTCTCTACCTATCTATCTATCGCATATCTATCTATCTATCTATCCATCCATCCATCCATCCATCCATCCATCTATCTATCTATCTATCTATCTATCTATCATATCTATCATATCTATCTGTCTATCTAATATCTATCTATCTGTCTATCACAATCTTATGATTATAGCTGCACCTTGAAAACACATATAAGGAAATAATGTCTACAGGAACAAATAAATCCAGCACATGCACTACGGATAAAATCCAGCCTTTTTATTGTGATTCTTTTAAAAATTCCATGAGCTGATCAGAGCGCTTTACAGTCTACGCGTGTCTACAAACTTTTTTATTCATGACCATACTGTGTAGCAAAAATTACTGATTTTAAAAAAATACTTCACCCCTCTCAGACACTCCTCCGCGTCCATGTGTGAACAATCTTCAAATTGGAATCGAGGGGGTCTCTGGTGACATCATAAAATACAAAACTACTTAAAAAAAAAAAAAAAAAAAGTTTCTACAAAGGGGAAAATTAATCAACAATCACATATAGTCATACAAAATATAAATCAATATTCAAAGATGAGATCATGTCTATTATTCATGCCATCTGGAATCCTGGTATGTAATAATACCAACAACTTCAAGATCTTCTGTGTTACCCCCATGTACGTCTCTGAAATGTCGTGACAACATGGAAATATTCACTACCTTCAAGTTTAAAATGTCTGAAAGGTGTTTCCTTATTCTAGTTTTCAAACTATTTGAAGTGCAGCCCACATATTGAACACTGCAGCTGCTGCAGGTGGCTAAATAAATCACATTGCTTGTGTTACAGTTTATATATGATTTAATTCTAAATTCTTCTCCTGTAGCACTAGATTTAAAACTCTTGCTTTTTTTTTAATACATCGGCAGGTTATACATGCATTATGTCCACATCTGTAGCAGCCAACAACGTTCAACCAGGTGTTATTTGCAGACCCTGTTTTCTCCGAAAATAAACTCTGAGACAGTGCTGTTGATATAGTTGGAGCTCTTTTGCTCATAACTAGAATTCCTGGTTCCAGTATTTGTTGTAAATGATCATCTTGGTACAGAATCGGTAAATACCTGGTGATAATGTTCCGCACCTCGTGGAACCGCCTGCTATAAACAATAGTCACTCTCACCTTTTTCTCATGTACCTCTATTTCATTACTACTGCTTATTACCTGAGAAATTTAATTTTTTCTGTCCAAAAGGTTCACCTTTTCTACAGTCTGTTTTAGCAAGTTTTCACTATATCCCCTTACTTTAAAGGGAATCTGTCACTAGCAATTTACCAATTTTTTTGGTAAGCACTTAGTTGAGCACTTAGCCGCGCCTCTGGGAGGCGATTTAGATGAACTTGGAGGCATTATTAGTTTTCAAATTTAGGTGGGCACGGCACTTCAGAGGGGCGTTCCTGGGCACCGTGGAGAAAGAATAACACCCCTCTGGGCTCCTTACAGCGTCATTTGCATATCAGAAGAATCGATTTTTTTAAGAAATGACACGACTCACAATAAAAAGAACAAGACAGATGGAAAAAAGGAACTCTATTAAACATGGATTCATGAAAAAAAATAATTGGTAAATTGCTAGTGACAGATTCCCTTTAAGTCTTCTATATAATGCTGCACTTTCCTTTCTATTAGAGTCATTTCACCATAGTGGATACCATTGATGACATGTTTAGGGTGACAAGAAGATGCCAATAGCAAAGTATTCCTACTTGTATCTTTTCTATAGTTGCTACTGACAACCTCATTCCCTTTGTTGAAAAACTTAACATCCAAAAAAAGGAATGTCACTCACTGCTAATGTATACGTGAATTGGAGATTCATGAGATTTTTGTTCATGTATTTCACGCAATTCATAAAATCTTCTTCTGTGGAGTTCGAACACCAGGATAATATCATCAATGAATCTTCCATACCATACGATGGAGGACAAAAAAAAACGTTGTCCTCGATCATAAGGTATTGTTATTACCAATGGGACATATAAATATTTGCGTATGAGCTGGAGAACTTCGCACCCATTGATGTTCCCCTCGTCTGCAAATAATAGGCCCCATTAAAGGAGAAGTAGTTATGTCCTAGCAGGAACTCCACAGATAAATAGATACATTCCTTTAAAGCAGCGCTGTAACTACTGTATAGATCTTAATGTCTCCTGAGACTCGCCAGACCCAAATGGTGCGGAATTGAGGAATAGAGAGCAGTGACATCACAAGTTGCCCATCTTTATTCCTCTTCCCAGACTAGGTTACCAGTTAATTCCAAAACATGTTTTGTGTCTCGCAGGTAGCTTGGGATACGCTGTACAAGGGGTTGCAAAAAGTGATCTACCCATGCTCGCAAACGTTCTCCCAAGCTCCCTATGCCAGACACTATAGGTCGCAGGGGGGAGGAAAATCCTTTTATGTACCTTGGGGAGTGAATGAAAATTTGGAAACAAAAAAATTATCTCTAAGTCTCATTATCCAAAACCCCTAGTGAAACACCCACATCTAGGTGTTTGGATAATGCCGAGGCAAATTCTGTAGTAGGATCCGCCCTTCCATTTTCTTTATGTGGATGTATCTCCTGGTAACTCCTCATTGCATTTCAAATATAAACCTACATCCATTACCACTATACTACCACCTTTGGCCGAATGCACACGGCCGTGTTTCATTGCCGTGAGCGGTCCGTGGTAACACGGCCTGGATTCTGGCTGAGAGCAGGAGCGCACGGCATCATTGGTTGCTATGACGCCGTGCGCTTCATGCCGCCGCTGCACTACAGTAATACACTCGTACGAGTGTATTACTGTAGTGCAGCGGTGGCAGTGAAGCTCACGGCGTTATAGCAACCAATGACGCCGTGCGCTCCTGCTCTCAGCCGGAATCCAGACCGTGTTACCACAGACCACTCACGGCCGTGTGCATTCGGCCTTTATTAGATTTTCTTGCATATGGAGTGGAGCAGGTGAGCTGGAAATATTTTGCTATAAGGAAATAATGCTACAATAATACTGATGTTCACAATAGGACCATACAGATTATTAAAAAAGCATAATCCTATAAAGCGCAAGTGCAATTAAGTATATTAAAAAATATGATCGACACATCATCAATTATGCAAACAAACCACCAACATTATATCCAGAATGTAATACAAGTTTAAATTAAAGGTGAAAATCTCTATTATCTTTACATTGCTACGTATTAGTAACTGGTTAATCTGTTATTAATTTGGCAAAAATTCTGCAAAGCGTATTAACCCTTTATATTCTGCAGATGTGTGCACTCGGCAACATAACATGTTACACGTTACAGTAATATGCATTGAGCACCATGTTGTGTTGCTGTATGGCGGGTAGTCACATATATATTTGTACTGATAATAATGCATATGAGAAATGCTTAGCTCTGATAATAACTATTATAGGTAATCAGTGTTGCATAAAGATGCTCCTCTCTGTACATCGCAACCTTGCAAAAAATCGACTTCTGATGCACAAGCCCTGAGCTTAGAATAGAAATCCTAATAGAAATAACACATAAACAGCACTGTCTGATGGCCGGCTGTATTCCCGGCCACCTGTATGGTAGAAGTCACCAGATAGGTGCATATCTGCTGATAATAACAAGGTAGGATGCCGGCAGTTTGCTTGCAGCACTTCTTGGAGTTGAGAGCAATGAGCTGCAGACTCAATTACTCTTCATTTTACTTATGGGCACAGTACTAGACTTTGGTTGTTCCATAGAGCTAATAGAAATGCCCATTAAAAACAGTCTGTGTAGGTTCTTGGTGCACGATCTGTGACCAAGGAAAATAAATGCTGAATACAGATTTAATGCATGTGACGTTTTCAGGTGTATAGTTACAGTATGCACATTAATTACAAGGCAGGGGCATGCATAAAACATGGACTCCTGCTATGGAGAGTCAGCAATATCTGGCTCATCCTCCTGATCGCAAAAGGGATTTTTTTTTTAGACTTTTAGACTTTTTAGCATTTTCCTTACCATCTGAATTTTGAGCAGAACTCTTCCCTTTTCCTCCTATTTTGCCATAAGTCTGCTTATTTGGGAATAATAATGTAAGAAACCTCAAGAGATTGAGTGAAATTCGGCACCCAAAGTAAAACGAAAAGAATGAGTAGCGCAGTTATAAAACTTTTATTAGAATAGAGAAGTTATGGCTGCAGTATAATAAATGTGCACACCATTGATGATCTGGGTCAGGGGTGCACAACCTTTCTTGATCCGAGGGCCACATTATCAGATTGTTCCACTCCTGAGGGCTGCCATAACCCCTAAAGAGGCTCAGGTGTTTATGGGTTTTTAACAGTATATGTCATTAAATGTCTGATCAGTGGAGGTTTCACTTTTGTGACGCCTGCCTATCTGGTGAGCACTGAAACATGAGCATTTCACAACTCCCATAAAGAACGGTGGAGAGAGTAGCATGCAGGCATGGCAAACTGTATCTAAAAGCACCAGGCGTGTTCGAAACGCATAAGAGATGAAGTATTTTCTTGGATTTTATAAAAGTCCCCTTATAAAACTTGGGATACCTTTAGTCTATGGATGCTGGAGCCTTTCTTCTGATTGTTTGCTCCACACCTATCAATTATATATGGCATGTTCTGTGCATAAAAGATGACGTTGGGTAAAAGTAGTGCACTGTGCTGTACGTAGTGCAGGGCCTGAAAAGACAGAATACTTCCCAGTGAAAGTAGCAGTCCCTTCACTGCATTAATAAATCGGATGCAGTACGTTTGTGTCCTGATGGTTAAGGCCGGACAGAAAGACATTGTGGTCTACATGCGGTCCATGGGCCGTAAGTTGTGCACCCCTGATTTAGGTTGTACTGGTGTCTGGACTGGAGGGTTCACTCACTAGGAGTGACTGACAAGACCTAAAAAGGTACTGCAGAAGGCTCACAGAGTGTCCTCTTGTTAAAGGTACTCTGCCTGCAGGTTTGACTGTGCAAACAACATTACGTAGAGACTGGTGAGAGCTGACAAATATAACTTTTTTGGAGCTTTTATTATCAGGAGTGTGAAAATAAACTTTTCTGTTCCTGCCAGTGTTCTGGAGCCAGTGCTTTGCCTTAAAGGGAACCTGTCATGTGGATATTTGAATATAATCTAACTAATTATATACAATCATTAACTACTAAAAAGTACCTTAGATGTATTCACTTACTGGTGTGACAGATGGTTACCTCATAATATACAGACAAAGATGGCGCATGCCACATGCTAATGTTCTGATTGGAGTCCAGCGTGATGTCATTGAGTCCAGCGTATATTTAATTCAGAGCTATAGCCACTCCCCTGCCCACCTGCTGCTGGTTCCTATGGAAACAAACTGTCATTCAGCAGCAGGTGGGCGGGGAGAGTCAGGAGCTCATGAATATTCATGACTCATCATTATCAGCTGGAGCTTTTCAATACAAGATGTTGGCAGATTGACTGGGTCAATTAAAGAAAGTGACCCAGCATTAAGATTAATCAGTCACTTATTTATGTTGCCCTTAGTTAGGACACCATAAAACTGGTGACAGGTTCCCTTTAAATGCTTTTCAAAATGAGCTGTTTCATAGCCCATCCCCTCTGCTCTGAGTGACAGGTTGACCATCCAATCAGGAGACCACTATGGCTGTCACAGAGGGTAGGGGCTGTGAAGCAGCTCAATGCAGAGAGCACTTTACAGTGAAGCGCCGCCTCCTGGACACTTGCCGGGGCAGAACCTTGCAAAATAAAAGTTCATATTCAAATTACTCCTGATAATAAATAAAAACTCCCCAAATGCTGTGCTCAGCCCCTACCAAGTGCTGTCAACATGTTTAAAACTGCTGACAGACAGTCTTTCTTTAAACAAACTAGTCCCATGAGCTCTAAAACGAATGACAGGCAAGTACTGTAGCATCCTGTTTCAAAAAAATTTGCTGAACATTTTTATAAAACACTTTTCAAAGTCAGCTTACCATCTGTTCAAACTCTGTAGCCATTCACCATATGACACAGGATTTAAAGGGCTAGAGAGGATTCCCTTGTTATGCACCCATCCCTCATGTCTCGCCCGGAGGTAAGAATAGTTTAGAGAATTTCTCTGACAATGTAAAACTAGGTAGTACAGTAAGAAATGAATTACATGTAGAACTTTGACCTCTGAGAGCAAATCTCAGAGACAGGTGGAGGCTTTCAGCTGTGGGTAAAGAGTCTTCTCTTGGTTCTCTCACTCGATTGGTACAGCCCTTGTGAACCCCTTTAAGTGCACAGTTGTATGATATGAAGTATTGATCATTTAATGACTAAATCCATCTTCAGTAATACAAGGACAATATTATATGTAACCAACTTCCATTGTGAATCAAAAGCCTTTGACCAAACTTCCCTCAACCTGTTCCGACAACCATATTCTGTTCCTGAAATTATAATGCGTCCCGGGTTATTCCTGCCGTACCACATGTAAATGAGATATGATGTATATTAAGTAAAAATACAAAAGTACTTTGATAACAAAATCTAAGCATTAATTTCCTGTCCCACGTCTCCATAGAAAATATATACAGTAATGAAACAGGCTGTGCTGCTCGCAACGTTTGGCGTGTGACTTGAGTTACATGTTTGAAGATTCCATTACAGAAGGGAAGAGAATGTAATTTGTACATTCATCTAGATTTTAGATGTTTTATTTAAAAAAAAGTCCGTCGTGATGTATAGTATTCAATATTATTTTGTTCTCAAGATTTTATGAATGATGTTTGAAACTCCTTAAACCCTTGTGAATGGCTTCATTGCCACCATATATTTGGAATATCAAAACGTGCTTTTTGCATTGCATTAACTGTATGAAAGCAGCCAAATAATTTTCATGACAACTGGAGATTGAGATGGTTGGAGCAATTTACGTAAAGTGCAACAGAGCCTAAGACTTTCTGGAGAAACTTTCTCCAAGGTGTGAGCGCTGTTAAGTGAAGCTTGGCAAGTCCAGAAATTGTTTGCCTGATGCAATCCTTCCAGGCTCTGCAATGGACAATGACAGGCATTTGACCTATGGTCCCTGACTCCCCAGCCATGTAACATGTATTACAGAAGCCAGTGGAATATCCAGGAACCATGAACTAGATAAGTGTGCTAGTAAAAAAAAGATGTGTGCGCAGTATGACTTGGTTCACTTGTCTCACTTTAGCAAATGACATCACGTAGAGAAAGTTAATACAAGGCACTTACTAATGTATTGTGATTGTCCATATTGCCTCCTTTGCTGGCTGGATTCTTTTTTCCATCAGATTATACACTTGTATCCAGGGGTTATGGTCACCGTTTCAGCCCAGATACGATGTGGCCGGGACGGGAGCTGCTGTAAATGTGTGCATGCTCCCACGGTCCCAGACACCAGAGAGGCTGTCGCTTTTCCCCATAGTGTTACAAGTGTTTTGCTGATAAGAGAGAGACTTCAGGCTCAGATACTCTTAAAGAGAGACTCTTACCTGAAACTACAGCTACACTTCAAAGGAAGGTTAATAATATGATTTCATTAAATATAAAAACAATATGATATATATATAGCAATATACCGTAATATCCAATTATTAGATCAACACTTCAACTGGAGTCCTGTCTATATCCATAGATAAGGTACTTAGATCACCGATTGTTTGTATTATTGTAACCGATCAGTTTTTGCCGATCCATGACGGATCCGCCCAAAACGCGAGAGTGAAATTTGTCTTAGCGGTATGTAGAACATTGTACTGAAAAACAAGCACAATACTTATTTGGAAAGGAAGATTGAGGCACTTAATTTATATTATTTTTTTATTATTAATTATTTGAAAGTGCCATTAAAGTGGTTTTCTGAGATATTTTAACCAATGACTTATCCTCTGAATAGGTCATCTGTGTCTGATCAGTAGGGGTCCGACACCTGGGACATGGCTTAGGCCATGTGACGTCACATTCAGCGGTCTCATGGCCTAGATACAGCTCAGCACCATTGAAGTGAATTGGGCTGAGCTTCGATACCAAGCACAGCCGCTATACAATGTACGGCACTGTGCTTGGTGAGCCGATAGAAGGCTGCGGTGCATCTGTGAGCGCCGGTGCCGTCTCAAACACCTAATCAGCGGGGGTCACGGGTGTTGGACCCCTATCAATCAGATACTGATGAGCTATCCAAAGGATTGGTCAGCAGTTAAAAAATCTCATGAAAACCCCTTTAATTCCATGGCACTGTAATCTAAAAAAGGGTATAAATATGTAATATAAAACAACACAAGTACAATAGATGGATGGATTACATAAAAAAGGAAGTAGAGCAGCACAGCAAGTAGTGTAGAGTTGGTGTGCCTGCAGGCTGCGAACGTGACCATAATCGTCCAAAATAAACAATAAAAAAAAATCCATAGCACTCCCAAATATGAATAAGTAGTGTGTTTTATTCACCACGGGTTGTGAATAATGGACACTACTTATTCACATTTGGGAGTGCTATGGATTTTTTTTCTACTGGATGGATAGATATCATTTTGCAATCTGTTTCTGCATCTTGAGTCTGAACAAGATGGTTGGGTTTCGTTATTCTTTTCTTGTAAACTTCCTGTGATAACCTGTTCTTTTATAATGTTTTTTGTAATTATTTTTTTTTTCAGGCATGCAGCCCGGGTGGTGTGTGCATACAATGTGCATACAGCGTGAACGTTGCTGAGTTCCAAATTCCATCAGGACCAAAACGTAAAGACTCCGTGATGGTTTCTACGCAGGTGAGTGTATGTGCGGATCAGTTGCTCGAGATGACACAGAGCTGACTGTTTTTTCGCCTCTCTCGATTTAATTGTCTTATTAGAGATTACGCATAGAGGTAAGTTTGGAGTCATTACACTTAGCGGAGTACATTGAATAAGACCGCGCGTGGAGCTTCATTTTAGTATTCAGCAAATAGAATCCTGAGATGAACACCGATGTACAGTGGTTGTAGGTAGCACCAAATTTACTAGTGTTTGTGTTTCTGTCTAATACGCAAACGAAATTCAGTCGTATATATGATTATAACCTCCGGGAAAGTCTATTAAGCTAGAATTACCTGAGAAAAAAAAAATCAATTGTATTTTTACTTCCTCTGTTTGGATTTAGCCAATTATCCAAATGTTGGAATTTGCAGTTTTCTGTATTACTGCATCGTTCAATCACGTCGGCGCCCATGCAGCTGGCAAAGGTACCATGAAAGAGGAAGGAGAGGTGCAGCTTAACCCTTTAACACTTTATTCTGGTTACAGTCATATCTTATCCAGGACAATTTTTGTTTTACTGTATTTATAATATATTTATAGTTTATTTCAATACGGGTCTCTGTTTTGTCTCATTGTGCTGTACGGTAGATATATGCTGGAAGCACCCGAGGCTACGTTATCCTTTATGATTGACAGTTTACTTCCTGATTAACCTGAGGTCTATGTGGGTGATGATGGTGTTCAGTTAGCAGAATATGTAATGAAGCCCCTCTTCTAAATATTTCTTAAAGGTGTTGTGCAGCAAACCCAAGAGAGGAGAGAGAAAAAGAGTGATAGTAGCAAGAATGGTGGTTGTAGTTGGTACTCGCTCTGTTGCTCCCTTGAACCATGCAGTGATAGAAAGGGCTCACCTTCAGCTTCGGGGCGCACCCAGATCTTGGGTCCTCCTAACTCCATGGTGTTTCATGTGCTCTTGATGGTGATGGATTGTGGGGTGCAAGGCAGGGTCCTTTGACAGCTAAAGGTGTTGGTGCAATGTAACAGTGCAAGAATTAATGAGGTCAGGTTAACAGCAGAACAGTTCTAACTGAAGAGTAACATTCACACACAATAGTCACTGATCTCAACATGCATGGACCGGCTTTCACAGTCATTGACCTTCATGAAAACAGATGTTAACGCTAGGGGACCAGGGATCTGCAGAGCCGGCGGGACAACCATGAAACATAGCGGGTCCAGCTACTCTGGGCGGGTCTGTAGAAAAGGTCACCGGGGATGAACAACCCCTTTAATGGGGTATTATAGTTTCAGAAAATTAATTCATTGTGTAATAAAGAGTTATTCAAGTCTATAGTATACTTTCTGTTACAAGAGTGACACGTGACATAACACGGCTGTGAAACGCTGCTGGCTGGATTCTTAGTCGCAAGTTGCATGGTGAGCATGGGCTCCAAAATGAGTCACGTGCGTCTTCATGCAACAAACTTGCAACATGTCAGCAATTTTTTTTATTTTTTTTGTATTTTATTTTTTTCCCAGTGGGTGTTAAAAATCTAAATCATACATAACATGCACCGATTTTCACCATAAAGTTATTTTGGGAGTCATGCAATTTTTCCCAACTTGCTGTCATTAAAACAAACAAAGCCTCTGTATAGTCCTAGTCTTAAGGGGTTGTCCCACAACCTGGATCTGCATTCTTTTGGAATTGTATGTAATTAAAAATTTAGCATAGCCACTGGGTTATTCAATAATAGTATATTGCCACATGCTGTTAGTTTTTTTTCCCTTATTCCTTTGACCTACTCCCTGAGAAGGCCGCACATGCTCAGTTTCATCCTTCCACTGTCTCCTGAGTTGTGATAGGGAGAGCATGGACACGCCCCCTTAGCTGCAGCAGAAAAGACACTCCCCTTAGAGCTGCAGTTTGATATCAATCTAGCAGAGCAATGAATGTGGAGATCTCTGGATCCAGGTGGGAGGAGCTATAATCTAGATGGGAGTTGTTGGGGCATTAATAGGGGAGTGTCTAAGTAATAAGCTGTTGGGAGAAGCTATAGTCTAGCTGGTAGTTAGGGGCAGTGATAGGGGAGTGTCTAAGTAACAAGCTGGTGGGAGGAGCTATAAGCTAGCTGGTAGTTAGGGGCAGTGGTAGGGGAGTGTCTAAGTAACAAGCTAATGGGAGGAGCTATAATCTAGCTGGGAGTTGTTGGGGCAGAAGAGGAGTGTCTAAGTAATGAGCTGGTGGGAGGAGCTATAATCTTACTGGGAGTTGTTGGGGCAGAAGAGGAGTGTCTAAGTAATGAGCTGGTGGCAGGCGCTATAAACTCGATGGGTGGTGTTAGGGGCGGTGCTGGAGATGTGACGGAGAAAGGAGAAGTGCCTCATGGATTTGGTTGGATACAGTAACATAAAGTGCTACATACAGGATGGAAAGAAACCATGGTGAAACTGAAAAAAATAAATTACGGGGAAGATGTACAACTACGGTACATGAACGTAACTGTTAAAGACCATAGTAATCCCAGAAACCCCCTTTAAAGTGGTTGACTCATGAAGACAGGTCCTGTTCTATTAGGAAGTGTTATAAATGACACAATAGGTGGGAGCCCTGTTACAGATTTTGGAATGAGGCCCTGGAGCTTCAAGTTACCCCTTGGCTGCTACATAATATGAAGGGTCTTGCTGTTATACAGTCTGTGCTTCCAGTGGCTGTGATTTGCATTCATAGTGCAAATAGTTATCAGGGGCTAAATAAAAGCGTCTTGGAAGGAAATGCTGATCTCCTCCGATATTTTGGTAAATAGCGCAGCAGATGATTCACCTTTGCAGTTTCATAAATATCGTCCTCTCACTGATCTAATTTAATTTCACAATAGATGTATAGGACGCGTTTTAAGAAAAAAAATGGCAAAAGCTGTATTGTCCCGGCCACGCTTTTATCACGAAGCTATAAAACGTTACGGAAATTTATGACGCGTGAGGTCAGGTTTTTTTTCTGTCATTCCATCACTTTAAGAGCAAGAAGTATCCTCTGCTGAGAGTAATTACATTAAGGTTGTGAGTTATCTGTTTCATAAGTCTTGTGTGTGCTGGGATTTTGAGAACACGTGCTTTGAACAATAGTGATGTGTTCAGGATTTAAGTCGCCAATTAATTCATTTAATCTCATTTTGTTTTCAGATATGCACTTTGAGAAAATTTTAAATTTAAATTCTGAAAGTTTATCGGTGTGAAAGAAATGATATAATATGGCATCAATAAGACTGTTCTTGACTGAACGCACAAAGACTAGCAGACGCCGCCAGTATTTAATACAGGTCTTGTTTTTTGGGGTTTTTTTCCAACAATTTTTGCTTCTAAGCTCTCCAAAAGTGGAAACTTTTAGATAATCCATAATGGTTTCTGTTACCAAGAAGTTATTCCATTCATTTATACTATTTTGGACTGTTTAGATATTTTTCCTATTTTCCTATTTTTTATTTCTATTTTTTCAGTATTTTACGTTTTTCAGCTACCTTGCATGCTCCATTTATTATATCACTGCCATTTTTTTTTTATTTCAGCTACAGATACAATATTATACGGAATATGTCAGCAGTTTTAAACCTGTAAAACTGATGCCTGAGTTAGGTAAGGTCGAGATGAGAAATCATACTTTTATGGCAGCTTCTATTATCTGCATGAGTTAGGAATGAAGTTTTATTTCATCCGGCATCACTCCTACAAGTGCCCAGGAGGCAGACCCTCACTGTGAAATGCCCTCTGCATTCAGCTGCTTTATAAACCCTCCCCTCTGCTCTGAGTGACAGCTGTAGTATCCAACCAGGAGTCTGCCACAGCTGTCACTCAAAGTGGAGGGGCTGTAAGCAGCTGACTGCAGAGAGCACTTCACAGTGAGGGGACCGCCTCCTGGACACGTGCAGGAGCATCGGCTGGCAATATAAGCTTTATTTTCTCACTCCTGCTGTTAAAAGCTACCATAAAGGTATGACTACTCACCTCACCCTGACTTTTCGACAGAACCTGTTAGCAATTTTTCCATAAATATCCAGTAGGAGGAGATTTATGTAGACTGGCATTACCTTTGCCAGTCTAAACCTCATGTCCTGAAGTGAGAAGCACCAAATTTATTATGAGGTACATATATTTTATTAAATTTGACAAATTTTTTGTAATCCATGCGCCAGAAAATCAAAGCTATACCCTCCAAACCCACTGAATTTCTACTCAGAAGTTGTGACTTTGACAACGTGAACTTCACTGTGATTTTGAGATCTGCCTGCATCTCACTTAAAAACGTTGCATGGGATAAGCATTAAAAATGTCCCCGGGGGGTTCTCCTGCACTTAAATTCTATGAGATGCAAAGTTCTTTTTGGTTTATAGTGTGGATCCTGCCAAAAGTCATATCTACAGCCACTATGAGCTGATGTAGAGTTCTAATACAGTTTTTGGCTTTTTTTTTTTTTTTGGAGTAAGTTAGAGTAAATATGTCAGCGAGACAGTGATCCCATCTCTTTCTGCTTAGCTTATACCACTATTTTCATAAGCAGTGGAAAATGGAATGGGGATTATTCTGTTTATGAGCCCATTGATCCTCTGTGTGCGCATCTCTGGCAGTCTGTGCGTCAGAAACTCGAGTCTGTACAAGCTAGGGGCTGGCGTAGACTTGCGCTATAACTTAAAGGGATTCTCTGGGAATTAAGAAAATGAAAATACTTAAATATTACTTCGTTATAAAAATATTACCAAATACTTTCATTAGTTATAATGGCTTGTTTTGTCCAGGGAGCAATCATTAGGAAAAATAAAATGGCCGCCATCCTACTAGTCCACACAAAACCTGTCCTAATTACACAGGAGGACAAGTTAAAGAGCTGCACCATCTTCCTCTCTTACTTGTCAAGGATTATGATCCTGAATACAGTATAATATGATCTTCTGCTGAATCTCTGTAAGAATGGAGTTCATTAGGAAGACATGAAGCACAGAGAGGAGGGTTGGGGTGTAGATAATGAGCAGCAGCACTTGTATGCAGTCTCCATTACCACAGCCCCACATTACCTGTCCTGTCCATCCTCTCTATACCTAATGTCTCTTCATTGACTCTATTCCTACAGAGATTCAGCTGAAGATCTTATCATCTGTATTCAGGATCATAATTCCTGACAAGCAGAGCAGAGAGGAGGATGAGGCAGCTCTTTACCTCAGTGTTGTAAAGTAACTTGTCCTCTTGTGTGATTAGGACAGGTTTTGTGTGTGCTAATAGCATGGCGGCCATTTTATTTCTCCTAATGATTGCTCCCCAGACAAAATGAACCATTATAAATAATGAAATGTATTTGGGAATATATTTATACTAAAGTAATATTTAAGTATTTTCATTTTCTTAATTCTCGAAGAACCCCTTTAAGCCACTTTCTGGTGTATGTTATAGTAAATCCAAGGGGCCCTTATAGGCTCCTCCTCTCCTGTTCAGCTCCACACATTTTCTAGCCACTTTAGAGAAGTGATGAGAAGCTCAAAAAGTCACAAGTTATGGCCATCATTTGCGACTTTTTTACACCACAATAGTGGTGTACAGTCATTGGTAAATACCTCTCACTGCATCTTAGGCTACCAACTGCACAGTGTGCATCAGCCAGTCAGAGAAGCAGTGCGGCCATCTTGGATGGCAGGAGAGGAGCCTGGGAATTGGCAGATCTGCAGCTAAAGAGATGAAAAGGAGGGCACCAGGTAGGTGCTCTGTTCGTTCCCCAGTTAATATTTTTTTTTGTTTTTTTTCTTGAACCAGAGGATTGCTTTAAGGTTTGAAAGTATTCAGCCACACATTAGACCAAGCATGCACCTGTCCTAAAAGCAGCTATCCTTCTCCTTTGCAGCCTGACCACCCTGCTTTAGAAATCTTGCTATAAGATTAGCATAAAACTCTGGAAAAAAAAAGGGGGGAGTTGCATAATTCTGCAGTGCATTGTATTTTATACGAGATGGTAATCAAGTGGTTATAATTTTTTATCAAAGATGTAAAACGATCATCAATTTATATGAGCGTCATTTGCATAAAACATGAATCATCCGTCGTGGTGCAATATAAAGAAAAGAAGATTATAAAACTAGTTTTTAATGTCTAGCAGAGGACAGTGATAATGGAGAAGGCAAGACAAGTAAGAATTGTGGCCATGTAAGTAAATGTCAGTCTGAGTAGAGATGTGGGTGAGCAGGAGGAAATATATGCCCAGGGACTGCAGAGGTGACTTCACACAGGACGCCTGAGTCTATCTCTCCACAAGGCAAGGAAACTTCATTTATTGAAAAATCCCGATTAGGAATATGATAGCATGGTGCAGCTGTTTTAGTATTCATTGTTAAGCAAATAATTAAAAAGATTCCACGCCAAGTTAAAGAGAAACTTCAGCTTAAAACCAAATGAGACTGCCCGGCAGCAGGATCTGCATATGGATCACCGCTAATTGTCAGGCCGCGCTTGTACTTACCAGCCATCACCTGTACGTGCAGTTTTATTCAAACAGCTGTACAGACCCAGCCTGGCAATTAAAGGGGTTTTCTGGGATTTTACCACTGATGACCTATCCTCAGGATAGGTCATTGGTATCTGATTGGTGGCGGTCCCAGTGAATGGGGCTGAGCTGCGATACCAAGCAAAGCCACTATACAATGTATGGCGCAATGCTTGGTAAGCACAGAAAAGGCCACGGTGCTCATAGGAGTGCTGGTGCCTTCTCAAACAGGTGATCGGTGGGGGGCCAGGTGTCTTGAGGATAGGTCATCAGTAGTAAAATCCTGGAAAAACCACTTGTGATCTGCATGCTTATATTGCAAACACCATGCTTTTTTCCGTAGATCCCTTCATTTAGCTCATAGCCACAGATGTGGCTTCTATAACTCATGGCCATCCACTGATGACCTGCTGATAGCATTAGGGTCTGTTCATGCTGTGTTTGAGGGAAATCACACGTATATTTTCTAAACTTCAATGTTGCAGTCCACGTAGAACATCACTCTGTGCATTATCCCGGCACTATGACATCACTGGACCAAATTTACTAATGTGTCTGCACCAAAAGTGTGTCTAAAAATTGATGCAAATTGATGCAATATGACACCTCTAGGGTCTCTACACTTTTTTCCGACATGTTCAACAAGTTTATGGGTCTTAACAGAAAGAGGTGGGGCTTCATGGGAAAGGGTCATTGCCTTAGATGCACCATTTTGTGCAAAAAAAATGTCTCTATCCCTGCACCAGATTTATCATCCAGCCTGAGCCTTCTGATAAATCTAGTGCTGGTCTGGTGTAGGATTAGTAAATTTAGGCCACTCTGTGTTGTGCATTATCTCTGCACTGTATTGTGACATCACAGCTTCTTATGTGTGGACAGGAAGTCTGTTTCCTTATGTATTCCTATGGAAGCCTCAATGTCAGTCTCGTAAAAATGAATAGAGAAACTTCCTGTGTCAGTTGGAGATCAAAGAGTTGGTCAAATGAAGCAGCTAAACATTAGAAGGGAGGGGATGGCTCATAAATACAGTCACTGAAGATTTCTAACATGTCAGAGAATAAAAAATTATGTGGGAGTTTTCCTTTAATAACACCGACATGAATAAAGAATGAGATCAAAACTTCTCCAGACAACTTCTCCCAATAATCCAGGAGCAATTTGGTGATGAACATTGCTTTTTTAAGCATTATGGAGCACCGTGTCACAAGGCAAAAGTGAGAAATAAATGGCTCTGTGAACAAAGCTTTAAAATTTTGGGTCCATGGCTAAGAAACTCCCCAGTTTTCAGTCCTATTGAGAACTAGTGGTCAATCTCCAAAAAGCAGGCTGACAAACAAAAACACCAAAATTGTGATGAACCAAGAATGGCTTGTCAGCAGTCAGGATTTGGGACTAAAGTTGATATCCAGCATGCCAGGGCGAATTACAGAAGTCTTGAAATAGAAGGGTCAACACTGGAAATACTGAGTCGTTCATAAACTTCATGTATTTGTCAAGAAATGTTTAAAAAAAAATTATGAAATGCTTACAATTGTACTTCAGTATACCATACAAACATCTGGCACAAAGATCCAAAAACACTGAAGAAGCAAACTTTGTAAAAACCAAAATTTATATCATGCTCAAAACTTTTGGCCACTGCTGTACGCAATTTTATATGTGAACTTGTATAACAAATTTGAATAATATACAGTTGAAACCAGAGGTTTACACTATAAAAAAAAGACACATATGCATGTTTTTCTCAATATCTGACATAAAATCTGAATAAACCTTTCCTGTTTTTGGTCAATTAGGATTACCGTAATTATTATCATTTGCCAAATGCCAGATTAATGAGAGAGAGAGAATGCTTTAAGGCATTTTTATTACTTTCTGCAATGTCAAAAGTTTACATACACTAAGATTACTATGCCTTTAAATAATTCTGGACTGCCCATATGATGATGTCATGTGTTTGGAAGCTTCTGTTAGGTTTGTTGGCAACACCTGAGTTAGAGACACACCTGTGGCTGTATTTAAATGCACACATGAAACACACTGCTTCTTAGTGTAGCATCATGGGAAAGTCTAAAGAAATCAGCCAAGATATCAGAAAGAGATTTGTGGACTTGCACAAGTCTGGCTCAACCTCTGGTGCAATTTCAAGATACCTGAAGGTGCCTTGTTCATCTGTACAAACAATTATATGCAAGTATAAACAACATGGGAATGTCCAGCCATCATACCGCTCAGGAAGGAGACAGGTTCTGTGGCCCAGATATAACCATGCTTTGGTCCGACATGTGCATATCAACTCAAGAACAAAAGCAGAAACCTTGTGAAGATGATGGCGGAAGCTGGTAAGATTGTGTCAATATCCACAGTGAAACAAGTACTTTTCAACATGGGCTGAAAGGCCACTCTGCAAGGAAGAAGTCATTACTCCAAAAGAAGCATAGAAAGAAACAGATTAATGTTTCCAAGTGCACACAGGAACAAAGACCTACATTTTTGCAGACATGTCCTGTGGTGTGACGAAACAAAAATTAAACTTTTTGGCCATAATGACCATCGTTACATTTGGAGGAAAAAGGGAGAACCTTGGAAGCCTAAGAACACCTTGCCAACTATGAAACACGGGGGCGGCAGCGTCATGTTGTGGGGTTGTTCTGCTGCAGGATGGACCGGTGCACTTCACAAAATAGATGGCATCATGAGGAAAGAAGATTATGTGGAAATACTCAAGCAACATCTCAAGACATCAGCCAGGAAGTTAAAGCTTGGGCGGAAATGGGTCTTCCAAATGGACAATGACCCGCAGCATACTGCCAGACTGGTTACAAAGTGGCATAAGGATAACAAAGTCAATGTTTTGGAGCGGCCATCACAAAGCTCTGATCTCAATCCTATTGAAAATTTATGGGCAAAGTTGAAAAAGGCCGGTGCAAGCAAGGCGACCAACAAACATGACTCAGTTACACCAGTTTTGTCAGGAGGAATGGGCCCAAATTCCAACCAACTATTGTGAGAAGCTTGTGGAAGGATATCCAAAACGTTTGACCAAAGTCATACAGTTTAAGGCAATGGTACCAAATATTAATGAAATGTATGTAAACTTTAGACTTTGGCAAATAATAATAATTACGGTAATCCTAATTGACCAAAAACAGGAAAGGTTTATTCTGATTTCATGTCAGATATTTAGAAAAACATGCATATGTGTATTTTTATATAGTGTATGTAAACTTCTGGTTTCAACTATATGCAATTTTTGTTTTTCAGCAGTGACATTTTGTAGTTTGTAACTCTGTATCATTATCTAGTTTTTGGCTTTTTTATTTTCTGATCCATTCTTTAATACGTTTTTAATGTATTGTTTTGCATTTGATCTTTATGATGTGATATTTCCCTATTTAGTGTAGGTTATGTAGCATGGTTTGATATATAGGTTTGGGATTTGTGGTAATTCACCAAGGCCAATAAAGCTCTACCTGTTGTGCATACAAGGGCTTTTGGAAAGTTTTGGGAAGAAGTCTAGAAGTAAGTATAAGATGTTTCTCTATTTATTTTAAAATTAAAAAGGCTTTTCTGCCTCCTGAGGAGTAAAGCTTTAACAATAATATGGATGTTTTTTTTCTGTCTTACATATTTGTCCCTTTTCATGTTTATGCATGTTATATGCACATGGGGACATCCAAAGGAACAAACTATCAAAAAGGCCAGGTGGTCTGCACCTTAATTTCATGTGAGATGTTAGAAAATATTGGAAACTTCAAGCAGATTTAAGTTTTTTTATGTTTCAAATGCTTTATTGAAAAACATGTTCATCATCATAAAAGCATCTGGTCACATCAAAGAATCATTGCTGAAATGCATACAGTTTGTTCATGCATTAAGTATAGACAAACAAGGAAATAATAAAAAAGAAATAATATGAATAAAACAACAACAATTGTCAAATGGAGGTCCTCTAGTGATTTAAGTTTTTTTAACTTTTGTTGCTTACCCTCCTACAAGAAACATGAAAAAAAGCTAATGAGTATTAAGATCTCCTGTCTTAGTAATGACTCTTTCACTCTCCTCTCCAGACTGCAGTTATTAGCCCCATCATTTGTCCATGGCTCCAGCCAATGCCTCTCCCTCTGGTCCTGACATCAGCAGTGGCTTTGCTGAATCTGGCTGTGACTTCTCTTTGCCATAGCCTTGACTTGCCTGGCTCCTTACCTTGTTATTGTCTAGCCTGCAACCTATAAAAGGGGAATCGGGCTTCCATGCCTTTCCTGTGTATTGTGGTTCTACCCTTGCCTGGCTCTTGTTCTTCTGCTCTTCATTCTAATTGACCCTGGAATATGTCACTTCTGCCTCATCTTTGGGATTGTCTGCCTAGTAACTGCTTGTCTACTCCTTGCTCTGATACTTGGCTTTCTCTGAGAGTTCTCCCTTGTTATCCTCTGGCCTGTTGCATCCTGACTGCTCTCCTGATGAGGACCCTTGGCTCTATTCATGACTATGCTATTTCTTCTTCTGCTTTACTGCCACCAATTGGTTACTGTTCTGGGGACCACAGTCTTGGAATATGACTTGTGAACGCCATACCCTCTTGCAGGGTTTAATGATGAAGAACAGGGAGATTCCTTGTACTCTGTACCCCATTCTAGCCAGAACCAAACACATTGTAGTTTAGAGAAACCTAATTTCCAGTTAGAGTGAAAAATCTTATGAAAATTGAAAACAACCCTCCAAGTAAACTAGCATAAAGGTGTAGTAATGCTATTCTGTATAGCTGCAGGGACTGACGTAGGCTTGAACTCAGTGGTATTTTCCATTACTGGTCTGACTATTTTGACAGTATATATACGCATCTTGTAAATAACATGTGTTTGGCGCAACCACTGACCATTTGCATAGTAACCAGGAACGACTAATTAATCTTTGAAATAGCAGGTTCTATTTCCACTTCATTAACAATGCATACTTCAAGGTATTTTAGATTTTATTCCAATGCTCATAATTAATCTTAATAATAAAAAAACATATTAAATAATTATACAAGAGAATCCAAATGATATTCTGGTATTTAATAATAAACCTTGGAATAATGCTGATGTGGGGCATTTGCAGCAATGATAAATCAGAAAGTAAGCGGAACAATGAAAAATCTCTGCAATAAAACAAACAGTTGCAGTGAGGGAGGATGGCAAGCGACATTTCTGTTTCTTATTATATTTAGATGGTGCAGTGATTAAAAACACGATATCATGAATAATATTTTGATTTAAATGTGTGTGAAGTTGAAACATAAATCCTATTTTTTTCATTTTTTCACAGGAATGAGCAGGTCCATGGCCTTTTATGTGAGCCTTTAAAGGGATTGTCACGCCAGGCCCAGAATACTATGAAAAAATTACAAAAACATACTTTAACAACCTTCTGCTTCCATCACAACAGTTCACTGGAAAATGACAGTGCAGCCAATCACTGGCAGACGAGGGTCACCACTGCTGCTAGTGATTGGCTGAGAGGTAATTTTTTTGTGCATCAAGAGGGACCAGCAAGTAAAGACCGTCAGGAGACCAGGGGGCGGTAGTAATAGTAGTGATAATATTTATTTTGGAGTTAGATGTAGCGAAATCTCTCTTTCCTCACATATGTGCCATATATCAGTGTAGCACCATGTTCTGACTGCTAAATGTTACTCGCTTGGCACTCTTTAGGTGTAAATAACTAATTTTGAGTTTAGAAATTGATCCCAAAATTCGAATGCATGTGAATATACCCTTAGGACATGTTCACACATCGTTCTTCAGCGCGGGTTCGGTGCCGAAAACAGTATCAAATCTGCACTGAAACCACCCCCAATGGTTTCCAAAGGGAAGCCATGCCACAGTTCATGCAGCAGAGGATATTTTCTATGTGCTTTCCCCACACCGCACCAAGAATGTACATGTCCATTCTTGGTGTGGACTCCTCAGAAAGCCGTAGTGGGAGCCTGCTCACAGTTTAGCTCCATTCAATCTTGCTAAATCGAGAGCAGTAACGTGCCTTTCAAAACAAAAACCCACAGCAGAAACCACACCAGTTTCTACCGTGGAAGGATGGGAAAAGGACTGCAGCAAAGGTTCGACAGATGCTGGTGGTAGGGGACTCTTATTAGGAGGACAGACAGGATCATCTGTCGCCGAGACCGTCTGCCGGGTGCTCGGGTTCGGCATATTGCGGATCGGATTGACAGATTGCTGGGTGGGGCTAGGGAAGACCCGGCGGTCATGGTACACATTGGCACCACAAAGTCAGGGGGTGATGGAAGGTACTTAAAAATTATTTTAGGGAACTGAGAGAGAAGCTCAAGTCCAGGACCTCCAAGGTAGTGTTTTCAGAAATACTACCAGTGCCATGAGCGTCACCAGAGAGACAACGGGAGCTTAGGGAGTTAAATAAGTGGCTCAGAAGCTAGTGCAGGAAGGAAGGGTTTTGGTTCATGGAGAACTGGGCCAACTTCTCTGTCGGTTACAGGCTCTACAGTAGGGACGGGCTGCACCTTAATGGGGAGGGTGCAACTGGGGGGAAAAATGCAGCATGTGTGGCAAAAAAAAGGAAAGGCGCTCATAGGGTAGTATGAATTTGACAGGTATTTTGGAAAAAAAAGTGCCAATAGTTGTGTTCACATTTTGGTGTTGTGCATTTGCAGGCACAACACTCATGAGGGCAAAGGATCGGTGCTGCCAGTATTTCTCAATCCTCGTAAGTGAAGTGGCCGGTTCTCCAGGGGAGTGATTTAAAACACAATAGGGGAATATGTACTAGGATAGTACACAAGGTGTGATACCTCCTGGTGCAAAGACATTGCCTTGATAGATGTATATAGAATCTTTTCTTATTTAATAGTATGTGACGACGTGTTTCGGAGTCAATGTACTACTTTCTCAAGTCTGTGGGGTCCGTGCAGGTGCAGATAGCGCGGCTTCTCGCTTTCTGCACCTGCACAGATCCCATAGACTGGAGAAAGGAGTACATTGACTCCGAAAAGCGTTGTCGCTTACTACTAAATAAATAAAAATCTGTATACATCTATCAAGGTCGCGTCTTTGTGCCAAGAGGTATCACACCTTGTGTACTATTCTAGTACATATCCCCCTATTGGGGGAAAAAATGGTTAGACGGCTGGAGGAGCTTTTAAACTAGGATCTGGGGGGAGGGTGGGGGATTATACTAATAAGGGGGTAGATAGTGTTGATAGAGAGTGGGAAATAGAAGGGGACAGTGCGCATTTAGTGGGTGCTGGAGTTAGCGAGGAAAGTAGGGAGAAGACTGGGCATAACAATACACTTATGAAAAATAGAACTGTTGGTAACAAGAACCGGTTACATAAAAACATCAACCAAGGTAACCCAAAAATTCTGGATATTCACTTTACAGGTAATAGTAATTTAAAATGTATTTTCACAAATGCCAGAAGTCTAGCTAGCAAAATGGGGGAGCTGGAGGCTATAGTACTAGAAGAACACATAGATATGGTTGGATTCTTCGCATGACTGGGCTGTAAATATTAATGGTTTTAAACTATTTTAGATATATAGGGTCAATAGAAAAGGAGGTGGCGTGTGCCTGTATGTGAGGAGTGATCTGACGACAAGTGTCAAAGAGGCAATTGTGGGTGAGGATAGTGAGGATGTGGAAACCTTATGGGTGGAAGTTCAAAGGGATATAAACACTGAAAAAAGAATACTTGGTCTAATCTATAGACCCCCTAACATCACAGAGGAGCGCAGCTGTATAACCAAATAGAGCGGCTGCACAGTGGTCATAATAGGAGATTTTAACTTCCCAGACATTGACTAGGGACATGATTCTGCCTCAACCCCAAAGGGGAGAAGATTCCTCAACTTGCTGCAGGACCACTTTATGGGCCAGTTTGTAGAAGCTCCCACTAGGGGCAATGCTCTGTTGGCTCTGGTAATCTCTAATGATGCAGAGCTTGTTGGAAATGTTACTGTTCGAGAAACACTAGGTAATAGTGACAACAATATAATTATATTCCCCCTAAACTATAAGAAGCAAACTCTGTCAGGCAGAGCAAAGACACTAAATTTCAAAAAGGCTAATTTCCCTGGTTGAGGGCACCATTTCAGGGCATAGACTGGGTGCAGCTACTGTCACATAATAATACTGAGGATAAATCGGAGAGATTTAAATCCACTTTGAGTAATTGCACTAAAAAATGTATTCCTTTTAGGTAGCAAGTATAAACTGCTAAAAATAAACCCTCATAGCTTACAGCTACTGTAAAAAGGGCAATAAAAGACAAAAAAAGGAATTTAAAAAAATACAAATCTGAGGGGTCAGCTGGAGCGTTTGAAGATTACAAAGAGCTTAATAAAAATCTGTAAAAAGGAGATAAAATTAGCAAAAATACTAAACGAACAGCAGGTAGCAAAAGAGAGCAAAACAAATCCCTAAAAATTCTTTAAATATATAAATGCTAAAAAACCTAGGTCTGAGCAGGTAGGGTCCCTAAATAATGGTAATGGGGCAGTAGTCACTGAAGATAAGGAAAAGGCAGAGTTACTAAATGTTTTTTTTTGTTCTGTATACACAAAAGAAGAGAAGGAGCTGATATCTGTGGTGCTGGGTTTAGATGGCTAGCTAAGAACTGTCCTAGGTTGCTAATTAGCTTATATGTTTGTGCAGCTAGACCTGCCAATAACCTTAATACAGTTCCTATGCTTGTGTGTTAAAGACAAAAGCAGAGTTATTTACAGTGACTTCATGTTAGGATGTCATATAACTGCTATATATATTGTGTTCACAGAAACAGAAAAGATAATATGCCTTTAAGATTCATTATATGGATGTGAGGTAAGCTCAATGACACAGCAGAAACAACAGGAAGCATAGAGTTAAACTGTTGTTGCTGGGCAGGAGTCTAGACCAATCAAAGCCAGCCTTACACACAGCAGGAGTCTTGGCCAATCATAGCCAGCCTCACACACGCCTGTGTGGGAAATTCCATAGTAGGAGCTGTTAGAAATTATTATTTACCAGAGAGAGAAGCTGAACAGACATTCACTCCACTAAGAGCTGTGTCTTATGGAAGCAGAGGGGCCAAAATAGGTATATAAAATACAGTTATATAATGTTCCTACTGTTACTATAGTGATTAGAACTGTATACTGAACCTGTTATATGTGTGTTTACTTACAGTTCCACCAATTGCAAACTACAAAGTTCACAATCCAAATTCCATATTGCAATCCAAATTGCATACAAACTAAGCAATTGTATAGAGCAAACTGCAAACCAAGTTGAGCAAGTAGAACTATTGGTTAACTCTCAGAAGATCATAAAGTGCTTAATTAACTTAAAGTGAGAGTACAGATACTCAAGAGAGAACTATATCCACCATTTTATGTTGAATGACAAGATTGAACAGTTGAACCACCATCTTATGCATACTGCCATTTTGTGATATCTTTTCAACACGTGTTATGTACATGGACTATCTGCTGCGGAGGTGGCAGTGTTATATATGAAGAAGAGTAATAGACAGTCTAGTTAGACTAAAAGGTCAGAGATATCAAAATTCTTCTAATGCCACAGCGCAAAAGGCTGTTAGTACATCCAGTAATATACTCAATTGGCTAACTGTAGATATGGTCAAAGACAAGTTAAATAGGGTAAATGTGTTCAAGGCTCTGGGTCTAGATGGATTACACCCAAGAGTGCTTAAAGAGCTCAGTTCAGTCATTGCTGTGCCCCTGTTTATAATTTTTAAAGATTCTCTAGGTACTGATACAGTTCCAAGTAATTGGCGCAAGGCAAACGTGGTGCACATATTCAAAAAGGATCAAGGTCCTTCTCAGGTAATTATAGACCAGTTAGTTTAACTTCTGTTGTGGGAAAAATGTTTGAAGGACTTTTAAGGGACTATATACAGGAGTATGTGACTGTAAATAATATTATAAGTGATAACCAACCTGATTTGTTTTTATGAGCAGGTGAGTAGTAGCCTGGACAGAGGGGCGGCTGTGGATGTAGTGTTTCTGGATTTTGCAAAGGCTTTTGATACTGTCCTTCATTGACGTTTAATAGGTAAAGTAAGGTCTATAGGCTTGGAAAGTATAGTTTGTAATTGTATTGAAAACTGGCTGAAGGACTGTGTCCAGAGAGTTGTGGTCAATGATTCCTATTCAGAATAGTCCCGGGTTTTAAGTGGTGACCCCGAGGTTTAGTGCTGGGCCCTTTATTTATTTATTAATTAATTAATTAATTAATGATATTGAAGACGAGATTAATAGCACCATATCTATTTTTGCAGATGACACTAAGCTATGTAGTACTGTACAGTCTATGGAAGATGTCCATATACTACAAGCTGACTTGAACACTCTGAGTGATTGGGCATCAACTTGGCAAATGAGGTTCAATGTGGACAAATTTAAAGTTATGCATCTTGATAGTAATAATCTCTGTGCTTAATATGTCCTAGGTGATGAAACACTGGGAGAATCACTTATAGAGAAAGATTTGGGTGTCCTTGTGGATGGTAGATTAAATTACAGCATACAATGTCAATCAGCTGCTTCTAAGGCCACCAGGATATTGTCATGCATTAAACGAGGCATGGACTCGCAGGGGGATGTAATACTACCACTTTACAAAGCGTTGGTGCGGCCTCATCTGGAATATGCAGTTCAGTTCTAGGCACCAGTCCAAAGAAAGGACGCACTACAGCTGTAAACAGTACAGAGGAGAGCGACTAAAAAGATGAGGGGCGTGGAGGGTCTTAGTTATGAAGAAATATTAATAAAATTGTATTTATTTAGTCTTGAGAAGAGACATCTAAAGGAAGACATGATTAGCCTATACAAATGCAGTTGCAAGAAAAAGTATGTGAACACTTTGGAATGATATGGATTTCTGTACAAATTGGTCATAAAATGTGATCTGATCTTCATCTAAGTCACAATAATAGACAATCACAGTCTGCTTAAACTAAACACACAAAGAATTAAATGTTACCATGTTTTTATTGAACACACCATGTAAACATGTGCAGGTGGAAAAAGTATTTGAACCCCTAGACAAATGACAGCTCCTAGAGCTAATTGGAGTGAGGTGTCAGCCAACTGGAGTCCAATCAATGAGATGAGATTGGAGGTGTTGGTTACTGCTGCCCTGCCCTATAAAAAACACACACCAGTTCTGGGTTTGCTTTTAACAAGAAGCATTGCCTGATGTGAATGATGCATCGCACAAAAGAGCTCTCAGAAGACCTACGATTAAGAATTGTTGACTTGCATAAAGCTGGAAAGGGTTATAAAAGTATCTCCAAAAGCCTTGCTGTTCATCAGTCCATGGTAAGACAAAGTATCTATAAATTGAGAAAGTTCAGCACTGCTGCTTGGAGTGGCCGTCCTGTAAAGATGACTGCAAGAGCACAGCGCAGACTGCTCAATGAGGTGAAGAAGAATCCTAGAGTGTCATCTAAAGATTTATAAAAGTCTCTGGCATATGCTAACATCCCTGTTAGCGAATCTACGATACGTAAAACACTAAACAAGAATGGATTTCATGGGAGGATACCACAGAGGAAGCCACAAAAACATTGCTGCACATTTACAGTTTGCACAAGAGCACCTGGATGTTCCACAGCAGTACTGGCAAAATATTCTGTCAGATGAAACCAAAGTTGAGTTGTTTGTAAGAAACACACAACACTGTGTGGAGAAAGAGGCTCAGCACACCAACATCAAAACCTCATCCCAACTGTGAAGTATGGTGTTGGGGGCATCATTTATTGGGGCTGCTTTTCTGCGTCAGGGCCTGGAGAGATTGCTATCATCGAAGGAAAAATGAATTCCCAAGTTTATCAAGACATTTTGCAGGAGAACTTAAGGCCATCTGTCCACCAGCTTAAGCTGAACAGAAGATGGATGTTGCAACAGGACAACGACCCAAAGCATAGAAGTAAATCAACAACAGAATGGCTTAAACAGAAGAAAATGCGCCTTCTGGAGTGGCCCAGTCAGAGCCCTAACCTCAACCCAATTGAGATGCTGTGGCATGACCTCAAGAAGGCGATTCACACCAGAAATCCCAAGAATATTGCTGAACTGAAACCGTTCTGTAAAGAGGAAAGAGGAATGCTCAGGAATTACTCCTGACCGTTGTGCACGTCTGATCTGCAACTACAGGAAACGTTTGGTTGAAGTTATTGCTGCCAAAGGAGGTTCAACCAGTTATTAAATCCAAGGGTTCACATACTTTTTCCACCTGCACTGTGAATGTTTACATGGTGTGTTCAATAAAAACATGGTAACATTTAATTATTTGTGTGTTATTAGTTTAAGCAGACTGTGATTGTCTATTGTTGTGACTTAGCTGAGGATCAGATCACATTTTATGACCAATTTTGTGCAGAAATCTATATAATTCCAAAGGGTTCACATACTTTTTCTTGCAACTGTATATAAATGGGCCATACAAAAAATATGGTGAAAAGCTGTTCCATGTAAAATGCGCTCAAAAGACAAGGGGGCACTGCCTCCGACTGGAGAGGAAAAAGTTCAGTCTCCGGAAGCGTCAAAGCTTCTTTACTGTAAGAACTGTGAAGCTGTGGAATAGACTTCCTCAGGACGTGGTCAAATCAGGAACAGTGGACAGTTTTAAAAAGGGTTTAGATGAATTCTTAAAAGTAATCAACATTAATGCTTATAAAAACAAGTAGAAATCTGAGTCTCAACTCCTTCTGGGATTCGCATCCCCACCTATCCCTTGGTTGAACTTGATGGACTTATGTCTTTTTTCAACCGTAATATTTATGTAACCATATGTGGAGGATTTTGCCTGAGTTATAATCTCTCATTTGAACCTTCCCTTACCGTCAGTGTGCTATTATAATGAAATTTTGAAGGTCAGTAGTCAGTTGTTTGGTCCTTAATTCCAATAGTCAGTGTGCTGCTGTTTTAGGGCACCTTGGGTCATTGTTACACAATCCTCAGGGTCCAGTGTGTTGTTGCAGAACCTCAGTCGACAGTGACGTTGCCAGGGAGTCTCGGGTCCTAAGCCTGCATACATCTAAGGGTTATCAGATTTACAGATGAGACATAAGGCTATCTTATAAATAATGCAATTCACCCTACGTGTGTTTCATTGTCATTCTGCTGCTGACATTCCTGTATAGTCAAGTTACCTTTAAAACAGTGCAGCAGAATATAGGGGTTGTCCTACTAATATAAATGTTTGCCGCCCAACAGATATAGCTGTTATATCACTTTCTACAAATACTACCATTTATCAAAACAGCCTTTTATTTCCTGTAATTAGCCTACCACTGCACCTTGTGCCAAATCTGTTTTGATATTCAGTTTCTGTAGGTTACATCCAGCATTGGTGCCTCGTAATGTAGGAGGCGTAATTGGTAAGAACAAGGAGTGTGGTTAGTGTCACATGATCTGCTGATGTTAGGACATATCTCACTGCCCTTAGGCATGATGGGACAGCAATCACATGGCAAACCAGGAAGTAGGATTCAAGCATGGGGATAAGAGAAAACTGTAAATTAGGTAAATAAAAAAAACACAACAACAAATCAAGGAGGAATGGGAGCTAGAGTAATTGATGGAATTACACTTTAGAGTGAAAAGTAGTTTGCCGCACAACTCCTTTAAGGTTCTTTACACATTACTCTACGCTACAGTACAATCTTTCCATTTGGAATTCCATGTGCTGCCTTATTGCTTTTGTGTAGCACTTTGTTCTCCCTTGGAAAATTGAATGACCATAATGATACAGTATGAGGAGCCTATAGGGCCATTGCAGATAATTATCTGTTTTATTATATTTGCCAAAATCCGCAATCTAAAAAGGACCAGTAAATGCTTGATCACAGAGTTCCTTTTAAAACTGAGCTCTGTCTTGTAAATATGTATTATCATATGCATTACCACAAAAATACTAACTGCTTTCAAGATATTTAATTGTTGCCAAGCTTCAAAGCCATAAATTTTTCATCACTTTAATGTGAATATAGCAACAAACATTATATATGGGAAGCATAGTGGGGTAAAGAAACATGGACACATGGATTATATTTGCATTCAGTTAAAAAATTACCCACGCTTTCTATCACTGTAATTACCTGTGTGACCCAGTTTTATCCAAAAGTGAACAATGCACACTGTATCCACCCCCTTCTATGTCTGTATTCATCTTATCAGATACAAGACGTTAATATTTGTTTAATAATCTGTGTGCGTTTGTGGCCTGAATAGCGGTAAAAGAAAAAGTAATTGGTTCTGCTGGTTTCATTTTTCCGATGCCAACGGTTAAAACACGGACAATATCATATATATTTAATGACTCTTTTAGTAATGTGTCGTGTCAGAGCCGTTGCTTTTATTTTATATATGATTATGCTTCTTCATTGAAACTGGATTCACAGGACCCCACATTCTTATGATGAGGTCTTAACCGGACATCCCTAAATTAGACACTTCAGAGTTGGTGATAAATTGCTATTCTGGAACAAGCCCTTAAAGAAATGAATTACCTAGTAGTTAAAAAAACGCTACCATCAGGTGTCTGCTTTCTTATTCTGTCTATCTGCTCCTTGTTGTCTAACTTTTTCTTCAAATGGTTACTACTTTCACACAACTTTGCATAAGTCCATAGTACAAGTGAATATAAGAAACTTTGTAATATATCTCATCAGAGAAAAATGCCTCTTCCCGCACGCCTCATCCCTCCTCCTTTTCGTAAACTAACATTCACCCAGATTTTTTTTTATAAATTTTATTTTGAGAAACTCTGATATACCTTCATAGGGATTCCAAGCAGTATTTTAGTGATGGTAGTAGGGGTCCGTCCTAAGTGTCAGGTTCTGGTGAGGTATAGTGTAGCATTGACATCAAAAACACAATTCATGGAGGTTAAACAGAAGCAAACTTTAACTCCAAGAGGGTGTTAATCATAACTGTTGCAGTCCACTCAACAAGTAAGGAGCACAGTTCTTAAACACAACACTACAGTTATAAAGGCAGAAGGTGGTGGCCTTCCACAGACTCTCTTAACAGACTAGTGGAACCCCCTTCCCTGCCGGGAAGGCTGAATCTCTTCACATTCAATTGGGGCTGGCTGGATCAGCTCTGTACTAAGACTTCCTCTGCACCTCACTCTCTAGCATGCTCTGCACCCTTCACCTGAGTGAGACTTCTCCCGACCCCTTCATTGATCCTGTCCTATCATCACTTTCCTCGGGACTGTGGCACACATCTTCATGCGGGCCGTAAATTGGGCTTCATAGATCAACCTGACATCTATATGTCACACCAGTTACCATAGTCACTGGTCACATAGCGGAATGGTAGAACAAGACCTCCAGTTTTTGTGGGAGGCAACTTCATTTAGAAGTTACCCACAACACAGCTCCAACTCCCAGCATTCTCATCACTATAGATTCTATGAATTAGACCTCCCATGGGCCACCAACTCATAACCATAAGAGCACTATGTCTACCTTTTTTTTTTGGTAGGGTATGTATATTTACCCCCTCCCCTTACAGACTGCAAGTGTGCAGCAGAGAAATAAGCAGAGAGACACAAAGGCTCACCCTAGGTCAGGCATGTCCAAACTGCGGCCCTTCAGCTGTTGCAAAACTACAACTCCCAGCATGCCTGGATAGCTTACAGCTATTAGGGCATGCTGGGAGTTGTAGTTTTGCAACAGCTGGAGGGCCGCAGTTTGGACATGACTGCCCTAGGTGCATTATTTACATCAATACTGCTCAGTACATCCCTGTACTTGTCTTATAGGCTAATGCTTCTGCGAGTGAGAGAGAGTTGGGAATCACAATCTCCTGTCTTCCCTATTTGTAGTATATAGGAGACATCAAGCAGCTGGTCTCCACCCAATAGATACAAGTCATTTAATGGCCAGAAATAATGTTACTACTTGTCTACACTGTGGCAATGTAAACATTTAGGTGGTGTTTGCACCAGGAGCGTGTCACCAAGGGGCCAAGCCTTGGTGGAGTAAAATCCCTAGTCCAGGTGTCCACTAAAGTAGTTGGGGGACACCATATAGATAGTGTAGCTGGTTCAGCTATTTCAGGGCAGGCTTTTACTGGGAACAGGCAATGTGTTGGGCGGGTGCCTGTTCCCCGTGCTCCAGTCCGGGACTTAGGGCATGCTCACGTCCAGGGATTCCATTTAATCTGGTTTCTGCAATTGGGTGTGGCTCACTCTCTAGTGCTTTGTGAAGCAGAGTCCTGGTGAGGCTCTGTGCAAGTGGTCTCAGCCGGGTTGGCTGTGGGGCCACGAGGCTAGGCTATAGCCTGAACTTTGGGGGACGCGGTGACGCCTGTGAAACAAGGATCACGAGGCCAGAGTCGGAGGGGGAATACTGGGCCACAATCCCCGAAAAGGTATTGAAGTGTCACAGCCTGGAGGCTGCTGGACTTTTGGGCTGAGAAAGCCGCACCTGAGACACTGTGTGAACTGTGATGTATAGGTGAGTCAGAGAGACACGTCATATGTTTAGTTAGATCCTAGACGGGCAAGTGTTTATTATTTTGTGTGGCTGTCACACACAATGAGTTGAAGCTGCGACTTCATAACCTGTTATGAGAAGACTGTCAAAATAAATGCACAGTTTGGACATGAAAATCCGTTGTCTGGTGAGATATCTGTGAGTGTGACCCCCTGAAAAGAGACGACCCCTTACAACACCCACATAAAGAAAAAAAATACTTGAAACAACTGGTACACTGTAAAATTTATATTTTCCTTTAGCTTTTATATAATATTTATCAACATAATCAATGACTAATCTGTGGGATTCTGACCACTGGGCGCCTTCTGTAAAGCCTATATTAAAGGGACTAAAGTGCTTCACAAAGGCCCACAGTCTTGCATAGTGATTCTATTTCTGGAAAAAGCTAGAGGCTGATACCAGATTTGACAGGGTTCCCTATCAGTCGTACATTGATGACATCATGGGAAAACTTTATTTATTTTTTATTTTGCATGCATTTTTTTTTTACATTGTTACTTCAACTTTTAAAATGTTTGTGGAAAGATAGGATTTAACAAATTCTGTTCACATGGTGTGATAGAGTTGCAGGGCTCTAAAGTCCACAGACGCTTACTTTTATGGACGTATGTAAAGATGGAAGTTAGCTGTAGTACCTTCTCATGGAGAACTTCATTTTTCTAATTAAGACATCCCCTTTATTTAAATTGCAAATTTTACACACTCTAGTAAATGCACTGAAATTACATCTACAATTTTCACCCACTTCTTCTCTCTGCAAAGTATATTCACCAGCCGCTTAATTTTTCATAGCCCTGGAGGTATCGAGACTAATGAGCTTTGTTTGAATAGGCTTTTTCCAGTTCATCTAGCACACTTTGGGGTAATCATTCAGTTCCTGGTTCCTTCTGGCGAGAGGCATTGTGGGGAACATAGGAGAATATTGTCATACAAACAGATAAAATTGTCTGCTCAATTCTTTGTCTGCCAAGTCTTATCTGCATGCATTCATTATTTTGCTTTTCCATCATTCTCAGGTGACACTTGCGTTCATGTGTCCATAGTAATACCATTTTTAGGAGCCTGAGTCTATGTAATCTATTATCTGATAATGCATAAATATCAAGTGCTTAATACATTTAAGTTAAAGAGGACACACTGATTTCTTTGTTTCTTCATCCCCACCTTTGGAGAGCCTTACAGGGTCTGTCTCAGCTCAAACACTGGTTGCATATATCTAAGATATGCCACCAATGTCAGATAAGTGGGGGTCCCTACTCTGGGACATGCATCTATCTCTAGAACAGTTTCCAAAGTGAACAAGAGTGCACCGCACATGCGTGGCCGCTCTCCATTCATTTCTGTGGGAGTGCCGAAATAATATCACTGAAGCTAGTAAATGTACCCTTTAAAACATCACTTTTATTAAATATAGATAAAATAGAACCCACAAAAATGTAGACAAACAAATGATAATAATGGATGATAGGATAACTAGGACCAATAACTCAATAGGACTATACACGATAATTAGAGGCAGAAACAAGAAAGGGTTACCGATATGTGGTTACTCACGGTACCGTTGATAAAAAATGGAGCAACCACTCACGATACCATGCATCTCAGGTGGAATAAATTGGAGCAGGATTAGTCCAGAATAGGGTCAGCAGTTCATCCTGGATATTCTTTGATGATGAAACCAGGTGCCCCAGTTATGGAGATGAAACGATGAATGCAGCTGATGATATAAGGCCATATAAAGCTGGACAATGGGAAACTGACCCTAACAGCCTATGCTGTCCCTACCTAAATTAGGGCAGAACCCCTTGGAATGGGAGAACTGTCCTACCAGAACGTAGTCCCTAGAATTAGACTCCCTGCCTGGATATTCCATGCACGGATGCCCAATATGAATGAAAGTCCATGGGTTCGCCCAGTATCCAAAACTCCCGACGCGTTTCCCCAGCTATGATGCGAAGGTTCATCAGGGGAGGACAATAACAACTAGCATGGTGGCTAAGGCGATAGTGGCCAATGTGATAGCCGGCAGCGCACACAAGTTGCCGCCACCAGTTTAAATACATACTCACCTGATGCAGCCACATCCCACTGTTCATACTGCGCATGTGCAAATAGCGCATCATGCGCATGTCGTCACTATGCAGTCCGAGATTCTCTCAGGAAATCCCGGGAGACAGGGCGCATGCGCGGGACTAGGCCTTCAGGTCCGTAATCCCAGATCTCGCGTTACCTCGGACCCTGGTTGCTTCCATTTAATGTGTTCTATAGAAAAGAGCTTAGGTACCACTGAGAGCAAGCCCCAGAGGCAAGATCCCATGAAGGAAGAGAAGATCTTATGTCTGATCCAAAGACTGATCACTTTAAGAATCTGGTGACTAGTGGCTGATCCAAGAACATCCAATCTCTCACATTATTGCAACAGGAACTTTCAGGTAATGAATATTAATTCTCTCTGGAAGGTTTTCTACAAGAATACAAAGATCATCAGAACATGAACAGCAGTGTGAGAAGATTCTTTAACCGCCTCCGGACCGCCTAACGCAGATGTGCGGTCCGGAGGCGGAAGCACTGCGCATTTCGTCAAGGGGGGTCGCGTCATCAGCTTGCCAGCCAATGATCGCGGCTGGCAAGCTGATGATTTTTTAAAAAACCAATCAGAAGCCACATAGCAGATCATATTAGTAAATATGATCTGTTATATGGCTGCCCTGCTCCTCTGCTGGTCCTTTTCGTCGGTTGGATCCAGCAGAGGAGCAGGCTTCACAGTGAGTAGCACCAACACCACACTTTAGCCCCAGATCACCCCCTGCACCCCAATTAACCCTTTGATCGCCCCTGTCAATCACTAGTGAAAGGAAAAAAGTGATCAGTGTAAACTGTCCCTTTTTTTTTTCACTGGTATTGACCGTTAGGTTTTAGGATAGTTTAGGCCCCTTGGTTAGGTAGTTTAGGGATCGGTTAGCACCCAGCCCACCGCACCGTAGTCACTGATTCGCTGATTAGCGTATCGCTAATGAGCATTTGTACTTTTATAGTATCTGGAAGTGATCAAAACTGATCACGGTCAGATCTATAATAGTATTAGTGTCACTTTAGTTCGCCCTCCACCCAAAACGCAGTGTTTGCCCGATCAGGCCTGATCGGTCGCCCACACGTGCGTTCGCCCACACCCGCCCCACCGCAGTGACAAAAAATGTTTTTTTTTTTTATCACTGCACATTCACTTTACACGCGCTGCGGCGATAAAAAAAAAAAATCAGTTTTGATATTTTTTATCAACCGTAGCGGCCTCCGGTACTTCGCTAGCCTCACATTTGTAAGACAGGCTTGCTTTTTTTTCTTGGGTAGTCTCAGGGAATACCCCTAAATTTAGTTGCCCAAATGTCAAACAGGGGGTATTCTTCTGAAGAGGCCTACAGGCTTCTGACCCAGTCGGATGAGGAATGGGAACCCTCATCTGATGAATCTAGCGGGTCACAATACGAACCTGTAGAAAGCAGTGGCTCTCTGACCCAAAGTTCAGACGAGGAGGCTGAGGTCCCTGATAGCACCAGGCGTACCCGGCCCCGTGTCGCTAGACCACAGGTTGCGCAGGATCCGCTTCAAGAGCAGCAGAGTGGGGCTGGCGCTGTCGGATTACGTGGTGAGGCATACACCAGCAGCGCAGCCCTCCCTGGACCTAGTACCAGCACTGCCGTACAACCTGGTGAAGTGGCGAGCACCAGAAGGGCAGTTGAAGCTGGTACGGTGGCACGAGCAGTAGTGACCCCGTCGCAGCCACCGCAAAGACGGGCCCGTAGAGCCCCTAGAATCCCAGAGGTGCTGGCAAACCCTGATTGGCAGTCCCCAACTTCAGCCGCACCTGTAGTTCCCCCTTTCACCGCCCAGTCTGGAGTTCGGGTTGAGACAGCTCAGATCGGTTCGGCCCTGGGATTTTTTGAGCTGTTCTTGACTGCGGAGCTCTTAGACATAGTCGTGGCCGAAACAAACAGGTATGCCACACAATTTATAACCGCCAACCCGGGAAGCTATTATGCCCAGCCTTTCCGGTGGAAACCAGTCCAAGTTTCCGAAATTAAAATTTTTCTGGGCCTTCTCCTCAACATGGGTCTAACTAAAAAGCATGAATTGCGGTCATATTGGTCCACGAACCCAATTCATCACATGCCCATGTTCTCTGCTGCTATGTCCAGGGCACGTTTTGAGGCCATCCTGCGTTTCCTGCACTTTAGCGACAACACCGCCTCCCGTCCCAGAGGCCACCCAGCTTTTGACCGGCTCCACAAAATTCGGCCCCTCATAGACCATTTCAACCAGAAATTTGCAGATTTGTATACCCCAGAGCAAAACATCTGCGTAGACGAGTCCCTAATACATTTTACCGGGCGCCTTGGCTTCAAACAATACATCCCAAGCAAGCGCGCCCGGTATGGGGTCAAATTGTATAAGCTCTGTGAAAGGGCCACAGGCTATACCCACAAATTTCGGATCTATGAGGGAAAAGATCAGACCCTGGAGCCGGTCGGTTGCCCTGACTACCTGGGGAGCAGTGGGAAGACAGTCTGGGACTTGGTGTCACCCTTATTCGGCAAGGGGTACCATCTTTATGTGGACAATTTCTACACAAGTGTGGCCCTCTTTAGGCATTTGTTTCTAGAACAGATTGGCGCCTGTGGCACCGCGCGAACTAGTCGCGCGGGCTTCCCCCAACGGCTCGTTACCACCCGTCTTGCAAGGGGGCAGAGGGCTGCATTGTGTAACGAAGAACTGCTCGCGGTGAAATGGAGAGACAAGCGTGACGTTTACATGCTCTCCTCCATTCACGCAGACACGACAATACAAATTGAGCGAGCAACCCGTGTCATTGAAAAGCCCCTCTCAGTCCACGACTATAACCTTCACATGGGAGGGGTGGACTTCAATGACCAGATGTTGTCTCCGTATTTAGTTTCCCGCAGAACCAGACGCTGGTATAAGAAGGTGTCTGTATATTTAATTCAATTGGCTCTGTATAATAGTTTTGTTCTCTACAGTAAGGCTGGGAGAACTGGATCCTTCCTCAAATTTCAGGAAGAGATCATCGAGAACCTCCTGTACCCAGGAGGTTCCGTGGCCCCATCCACCAGTGTAGTTAGCCGTCTACACGAGCGACATTTCCCCAATGTCGTTCCTGGTACCTCAACCCAACCGTCACCCCGAAAAAGATGTCGTGTCTGTAGCAGGAGTGGAATAAGGCGTGACACCCGCTATTTCTGTCCTGACTGTCCTGACCACCCTGCCCTATGCTTTGGAGAGTGTTTCCGGAAGTACCACACACAGGTACACCTAGCATAGGGATCACATCTCACCAGGACAGGCACACAGGGCTATTAGGGCCCATTCACATACAGCTGCTGCAAACGTCTCCTTTCACCTGGGACAAAGTGCATAACGCACTTCGCCACATCTTTGGGCGATTTGCGCTTTGCACATTGACCCATGGGGAAGGAGAGGTTTGTTCTATAAAGGTAAAAAAAAAAAAAAAAAAACACCAGTAAGCAAAAAGGTTAATGTTTAGTTCAAAAAGTTAAAGTTTATATGTTCTGTTCCAAAGTTAATAAAATTATTGCGTTGCGGCCTGGTTTTTTCATTTTTATTTTTTTTACCTTCCAGGTGGACCAACCGATCGACTAGCTGCAGCACTGATGTGCATTCTGACAGAAGCATTGCGCTGCTGTCAGATTACACGCAAGTCGGTGTATGCGGCGCTGCAAGACGAGATTTCTACTCTGCAGTAAAAGATACGTTTGCCAAGGCATACGAGCTGAGGAGGAGGCGGCGTTCCTATGCTTTGGCAAACACTTTGTATATAAAAAAAAAATACCGGCAATGATTTATTCATCCACATCGATTGATGTGAATGGAGAAATCTGGTTTGCCAGGGCATACGAGCTAAGTGGGTATGGATGTTGGGCGGAGCTCCTATGTCCTGGCAGACGCCTTTCCCCTCCTTTTTTTTTTTTGGCAGAGATTTTTTCATCCACATTGATCGATGCGAATGAAGAAATCTGTGCCGTTCATTTTTTTCTTTCAGCCCAGAGGCTGAACGGAAAAAAAAAATCTCATTACCTGTATGCTCAATATAAGGAGAATAGCAGAAACTCCTAATGCTGGCCATACATGTAATGATTGCGGAGACCCTCAAATGCCAGGGCAGTACAAACACCCCACAACTGACCCCATTTTGGAAAGAAGACACCCCAAGGTATTCGCTGAGGGGCATATTGAGTCCATGAAAGATTTAAATTTTTGTCCCAAGTTAGCGGAAAGTGAGACTTTGTGAGAAAAAAAAAAAAAATCAATTTCCGCTAACTTATGCCCAAAAAAAAAATTTCTATGAACTCGCCAGGCCCCTCATTGAATACCTTGGGGTGTCTTCTTTCCAAAGTGGGGTCACATGTGGGGTATTTATACTGCCCTGGCTTTTTAGGGGCCCTAAAGCGTGAGAAGAAGTCTGGGATCCAAATGTCTAAAAATGCCCTCCTAAAAGGAATTTGGGCACCTTTGCGCATCTAGGCTGCAAAAAAGTGTCACACATGTGGTATCGCCGTACTCAGGAGAAGTTGGGGAATGTGTTTTGGGGTGTCATTTTACATATACCCATGCTGGGTGAGATAAATATCTTGGTCAAATGCCAACTTTGTATAAAAAAATGGGAAAAGTTGTCTTTTGCCAAGATATTTCTCTCACCCAGCATGGGTATATGTAAAATGACACCCCAAAACACATTCCCCAACTTCTCCTGAGTACGGCGATACCAGATGTGTGACACTTTATTGCAGCCTAGGTGGGCAAAGGGGCACACATTCCAAAGAGCACCTTTCGGATTTCGCAGGCCATTTTTTACACATTTTGATTGCAAAGTACTTCTCACACATATGGGCCCCTAAATTGCCAGGGCAGTATAACTACGCCACAAGTGACCCCATTTTGGAAAGAAGACACCCCAAGGTATTCCGTGAGGGGCATGGCGAGTTCCTAGAATTTTTTATTTTTTGTCGCAAGTTAGTGGAATATGAGACTTTGTAAGAAAAAAATAAATAAATAAATCATCATTTTCCGCTAACTTGTGACAAAAAATAAAAAGTTCTATGAACTCACTATGCCCATCAGCGAATACCTTAGGGTGTCTACTTTCCGAAATGGGGTCATTTGTGGGGGTTTTCTACTGTCTGGGCATTGTAGAACCTCAGGAAACATGACAGGTGCTCAGAAAGTCAGAGATGCTTCAAAAAGTGGAAATTCACATTTTTGTACCATAGTTTGTAAACGCTATAACTTTTACCCAAACCATTTTTTTTTTTGCCCAAACATTTTTTTTTATCAAAGACATGTAGAACAATAAATTTTGCGAAAAATTTATATATGGATGTCGTTTTTTTTTGCAAAATTTTACAGCTGAAAGTGAAAAATGTCATTTTTTTGCAAAAAAATCGTTACATTTCGATTAATAACAAAAAAAGTAAAAATGTCAGCAGCAATGAAATACCACCAAATGAAAGCTCTATTAGTGAGAAGAAAAGGAGGTAAAATTCATTTGGGTGGTAAGTTGCATGACCGAGTGATAAACGGTGAAAGTAGTGTAGTGCAGAAGTGTAAAAAGTGGCCTGGTCATTAAGGGGGTTTCAGCTAGCGGGGTTGAAGTGGTTAAAGGGCTTCTATCACCCCCCAAACAGCAATTTTCAGTTTTGGACTTAATATATTTGCTAATGTAGGCAAATTCCATATATTCCCCTCTTACCTCTGGCTGTGCTGTAATTTCAGTAAAAATCGTAGTTTTGTGATATGCAAATTTCTTCACTACCAGCAAGTTGGGTGGACTTGCTGGTAGCCGCCGCATCCTCGGTCTGAAAAAACGTCCCCTCCTCCACCTGATTGACAGGGCCAGCGAGCGCTCTCATCCTCCAGCTGGCCCTGAATGCAGCTCAAATCCAGCAGGCGCACTGAGGAAGGAGCAGCCAAGCGAGCGTCCTTCTCTCAGAGTGCATGCGCCGAATGAGGACCAGTACGGCGCAGGCGCGGGATTTGAGCTGCAGGCAGGGCCAGCTGGAG
Source organism: Bufo gargarizans (assembly GCF_014858855.1). Classification (NCBI taxonomy): domain Eukaryota; kingdom Metazoa; phylum Chordata; class Amphibia; order Anura; family Bufonidae; genus Bufo; species Bufo gargarizans. The sequence goes on from NC_058089.1 coordinate 113,689,797, forward strand.
GATGAGAGCGCTCGCTGGCCCTGTCAATCAAGTGAAGGAGGGGGCGTTTTTTCAGACCGAGGATGCGGCGGCTACCAGCATGTCCACCCAACTTGCTGGTAGTGAAGAAATTTGCATATCACAAAACTACGATTTTTACTGACATTACAGCACAGCCAGAGGTAAGAGGGGTATATATGGAATCTGCGTACATTAGCAAATATATTAAGTCCAAAACTGAAAATTGCTGTTTGGGCGGTGATAGAAGCCCTTTAAGACAAGAATATTTTCCCAAGTCTTGAATAGATCCTTTTCATAGAAGACTCTAAGGATGTTTATTCCTCCGTGATTCTTCTCTTTAGCATCCATGTTATCAACTGGAACTTGTTGAGATGAGGATGATTTTTGCAGCAGAATGTCTTGATGTGGTGGAATTATCCAACATTTTTTCTTAAATGGACATAACAGCATAGTAAACTAGGCCCTGGAAAGAATGTACAATCAAAATGGGATTCTCTGTGATTCTGAGGAAGTATGTACAGGAGATGGTTGCTTCCATTGAAGAAATGGATCGAATACCATCAGTAGATCTAGGAAGGTATAACTCCAAATTGCAGCTGAGTCTGGTAGTCATGCATGTCCTTTACGGGAGATTCCTATTTTATTTAGGAAATAGTAGAAATTCAGCTCCACACTGGTGACATCTGTCTGATAAAAGAGCAAGACAGCTACTGCTTCCAGCATTGACTGCTTGGGCTTGATTATGCTATGCCTGGGTACATGCATACACTGGTCTTCCAGATAAGCTCCTTAAACCTTGAGAGCCAACATCTGCAGTAATGATTACTTTGTATGTGTAATACACTTTTTTTCTCCTTTAGCCACAAAAAAAGGTCTGAGCAATCATTGGGCAGTGTTACTCAACCCTAAGATAGAAGGAAACTGATACCTTGATCTTAGGACATGTTGCTCTGAAGTGGATCCTTTCCAGAAACAGGCTTCTGTGGCTGAAGCGAGATGGCCAAGCTCATTCATAGCAGAATGACTATACACTTGATTTGTTGTTATATAGTAATGATCTTTACTTGGAGATAGGGATACTGATAGAGTTGATGATGACTCTACAGTAGAAGGAGCATCTCTGCTGATGAGGCAATCCACAACAAATCCTCTACACTTGGCATCAAATTAATGCGCTTGAGGCCTCTGAACTGGAGATGTACAATGTCCTGATAAGACATGTGATTCTTGAGTACTCTCTAAAGAACAGATATAGAAAATAAGTTATGCGTTGAGAAGGAAACATAAGTCCTTTGAATAATTCAGCTAACATAATTACTTCAACCATTCCTGTAGAATTAATCTACTGCAGACATTTGTTCACATGTTGCAGAGTTAATACGCAGGATGCATTCCCTTCTGGTAGGGGAATCAGTAACAAAGAATCAAACTCCCTTCTTTCAGATTCCATCGAATGGCTCTAACGCATCTTCATAAGGAATTTCTTTTGTATGACACATGTATCTTCTTTGTGGTTCATTGGATACTGTCAGTTAGTATTTGGCAAAACTTGAGGGTGTCTCCTTGACGACTTGCAAAACCCAACTATCTAACATAGCTTCTAACATTACGGATAGAACCTCATTTTTGTAGCAGGTGAAATACTGACATCTGAATACCATCCTAATGGAACCATCGTAATGGAACCAGTGCTGTTGTTCTTCAGATTGTCTCTGAATCTTCATTAAAGGTTCCTTTCTTTGATAAACAGTTCCCTTTCAGAAGCACAGGTGTAGAACATGAGGATTCTTTCCTCTGCTTATAGCATTTTGAGAAGACTTGCGACTCTGATGAACAAGCATTCTGTGATTCAGGCTGTGAAAAGAATTCACTGCTGTCTGCTCTAGTACCACTTCCTCCTGAGGAAACCCCAGTCTCTGCAGACTTCAGAGGAATAATCTTTGGATCATAGAAGAGGGACTTAATGCACAGACTCTTTACAGAATTTCTGCTCCATGAGGAAATATTTCCCTGCAAGAGAAGTTACGTTCATCCATTGTCAGGACCCTGGGAACTGCATAATGGCACATCCTTCACAACCAGTCTCAAGGAGTTTTCAACATCTACAAATGAACATAGGAAATGATCAGCACAGTGATAACCCACAGACGCACAAGAGCATACATTGGCATAAACCAGTGCAATTGGTGCTGTATACTAATATGCAAAAGTCTGACTGTAAGGCTTAGAGATGTTAGTCAGTACTCTATACACTACTCACAAAAATGTAGGAATATTTGACTTGTGGGTAAAATTTCTGGATGAACTTAATGGGACTTTCTCTAAACTTTTGAATGCACCTGTCCAACTGTTCAGTGTACTAGTACTTTTTGCACAATGTGCTGTTCTCTAACAAGAAGCTTAAGTCAAAATTCACAACAGGTGTTTGATCCATCGCCCAGTAAATTTCCTGGTTCAATTACAATTGGTATTTAAACAGTTCTCCTCATCATGCTGGTTACATTTTGACATTCTGAGACCAAGACGACACCTAAAAATTGATCAACATTACCTCGCCATTGCGAGGTTTCAAGCAGGATGTTCTCAGACGGAAGTGGCCACTGAGCTTAGATTGTTATAGAGTGTCATCAGCAGGTTGCAACAGAGATACAGAGAGACTGGAAGAGTCACAGAAAGGCATAGAAGTGGATTTCCTTTGGCCACATACCACACCGATGACCGCTTTATTGTGAATAATGTCCTGCGGAACCGGGTGATGAATGCTACACAATTCCTGGCACATTTAAGGGAGATGAGAGGCACCCAAGTGTCACGTCAGACATTCAAAACCATTTACATCAGCGTGGTCTGTGTGCTAGACTACCTGCAAGGGTACCTAACCACACCACCAGGCATAATCGTCTTGCATGGGCTAGGGAGCATCTACGCTGGATGAGGGACCAGTGAGCCTCAGTGCTGTTCATTGATGAAAGTCGATTCACGTTGAGCAGAAATGTTGGCAGCCAACTATGTTGGAGACTTCAAGGAGAGCGCACTGCATCAACCACTGTTGTCACCAGATGAGCCTTTGGTGAAGGTGGTGTTACAGTGTGGGCAGGTGTGTCTAGTCAATACTGTACTGTCCTACACTTTGTGAATGGTACAGTGACAAGCCCATACTACTTGAATAACATCATTAATCCAGTCATTGTGCCTCTGCATGAACAACACAGGCCTAATTTCATCTTCATGGACAAAAATTCTCCTGTTCATCGAGGTTACATAATTAGGGAACGGCTGCTGGAGACTGGGGTACCTCAAATGAAGTGGCCTGCACTTTTTTCAGACCTGAATCCCATTAAAAACCTATGATATCAGCTGAGTCACCATGTAGAGGCTCGTAAGTCTGTACCCCAGAACCTCAATGACCTGAGGGCCGCCCTTCAAGAAGAGTGGGATGCCATGGCTCAGCAGACAATAAGTTCACTTGTGAACAGCAGGAGATGTCATTTTCAAGCTGTAATTGATGCTCAAGGCCACATGACAAGTTTTTAAGACATTGACATTTTTTGTTGGGGTATACCCACCACTGGTGTTGGCTTTTGTTTCAATAAATTGTTTGAGATGAGGAAATCGCCATTTCCATAAATTTCACCCGAAAGCCAAATATCCTATACTTTTTGTGAGTAGTGTATTACTAAAACTAATCACTGCATACATTGTACTGGCTGCAGCCATATAATCCATCACTAAAACTAAACCCCACATACACAGAAGAGGCAGCAGCTCTCAGTCATACACAGTAGAGACTGTAGGCATGTTACAGGAGATTATCAGATTTCAGTCATACAGTAGAGGCTGCAGGAGTGTTATAGGAGATCATCAGATGTCAGTCATACAGTAGAGGCTGCAGGAGTGTTCTAGGATACCAGCAGATCTCAGTCATACAGTAGAGGCCGAAGAAGTGTTCCAGGAGTCTGTATTTGATGCAAGGAGCATCTGAATTGCAAAGTTTGCAGCTGATGTAAGGAGCTTTCATGTTTCACAGTCAGTGCCTGTTGTAAAAAAAAGCAACCATGTTGTGTGGTCTGTAGCTGAAGGAATGAATCCACATTACATGGTCCCTGATCTAAGAAGCAATCCAAATAACCTTCTCTGAACTCCCTTACAGGTTACTGGCAAATTATATGCCCTAAACACACATAAGTTGAGATAAAACTGGAAACAAACAAAAAAGAGTAAAAGAAAAATGATGGGCTGTGCAGGTAAGACAACCTCCAACTGCCAGGATGAGGATAAAATTAAGGGGGAGGATATATAATGTATATAGATGGAGGACTGGAGGAGGGTATATCATGTATATAGAGTGAGGACTGGAGGAGGCTATATCATGTATATAGAGTGAGGACTGGAGGAGGGTATATAATGTATATAGAGGGAGGACTAGAGGAAGGTATGTAATGCATATAGAGGGAGGACTGGAGAAGGGTATTTGATGTATATATATTGAATACTGGAGGAGGGTATATAATGTATATTGATGGAGGACTGGAGGAGGGCACATAATGTATATAAAGGGAGGACTGGAGGAGGTTATATCATGTATATAGAGGGAGGACTGGAGGAGGCTATATAATTTATATAGAGGGAGGACTGGAGGAGGGTATATAATGTATATAGAGGGAGCACTGGAGGAGGGTATATAGTGTATATATAGAGGCAGGACTGGAGGAGGGTAATACTTCCTGATATCACTTTTAAACCTTTGCCCCTCTAATTTAAAACGATGTCCTTTTTGTAGCAGTTTTACTTCTTTTAAATATTCTCTCCTCTTTTACCTTGATTCCCTTTATGTATTTCAAATGGAGTCTGTTGTGAAGGCCCTCATGGAGGCTAATCTGCAGCAGCGAGAGACAAACCTGCAGCAACGCGAGGATAATAAGCAGCAGCAGGAGACTAACCAGTTGCTGCTACAACACGTGATGGCTTTGCAAACAGCAGGAGCAACCTCGAGTGTCCACGATGCCCGGAAAGCGGTCCGTGCCGCGATTCCTAAGATGACCCCCGCAGCCGACATCGAACCCTACATGGCGATGTACAAGAAAGTCGCCATCAGGGAAAAGCTACCCCATGACCAGTGGGCTAAGGTCGTCGCTCCGTTTCTGGCATCCGATTCCCAGCGGGTGTATTTCGACTTGCTGGATGATCGAGCAGCCGACTACCAGAAAGTCAAGGGTGAGATTTTGGCAAGACTGTGGATGAATGTGCTGGTCCGGGCCCAGCGGGTGCATCAGTGGGGGTTCAAACCTGGCTGAGCCTGCAAGACGCCGGTATTATAACTAACTTCACCTATTGCAAAAATGGCTACAGCCTGTCGTGCTTGAGATGGTGGACCTGCTGAAACGTAATGAAGCTGCCAGGTATCTAAAGTAGGGTACTGTCGGGAGGGGATCGGCAAACCCCGGAAATCTCCACCCCAGGCCCGATGATTTGAGCCGATAAAACCCCCCAGGGATGTACCCACGACGGACCTGGCTCCGATAGTCTGCTGACCATGTAAGGGTTGACTGTCCACATCGTGTTGAGCCCATGGACACCAACTATGGCTACCGTCATTCGCTATATGCCAGGAGGCTGTGTGCATCAGGTACCCCAGAGTCTCTAGATCACTTCACCAGGTGGAAGTGGGAGACACTCCAGCGGAGGCTCTGCTGGACTCGGGGAGTCTGGTGACCCTAGTAAGGACTTCCCTGGTGCAGTCTACTGAGTATACTGGCTGGAAAGTCGGGGAGATGTGCATCCACAGAGACTTAAAAGACTACCCCACTGCGCTGGTGTCTCTTACCACGGTGGCCAGTAGATGGACCCACGAGTTGGCTGTTGTCACAAATCTACATTTTGAACTCATAATAGGGAGAGACTTCCCGGCACTGTGGCCTGCTATGAGAGTGACTGATACCCATAAGACAGGGGTAACCCTAGCAGAGTGGCCCAGCTCAGGGGGGAGACCAGAACCCTGGGAACCTGAGACCGAAGGGCCAGTGGTAGGGGTGACCGCCACTTCGGTTCAAGAGGGGGAGAAAACCCTGCTAAGTGTGATGGTGGGAGACATGGAGGACTTGCAGCCGGTTCCTGAATTGGCAGGCCTCAATGTCTCCGGAGATAATTTTGGTACCACCCAACGTCGGGACCCAATTCTATCCCGCGCCTGGGAAAATGTGTTAATAGTAAATTATGAACAACAACAACCTGGGGCAGAGTCAGTGTTTCCCCATTTTGTGGTTCATCAGGATATGTTGTATCGGGTAAACCAACTACGGGGTGACCAACACGTTTTCGGGGGTCACCTGGGGCTGCAGAAAACTCAGGATTGTATTCTACAGCGGTTTTACTGGCCCAGCACATTCAAAGAAGTGGAAGAGTTTTGTAAGTCTTGCCCGACCTGCCAGATAACTAGCCCCCAGCCACATTTCCGTAGTCCCCTAGTACCTCTCCCGATTATCAAAGTACCGTTTGACAGAATAGCTATGGACCTCATAGGCCCAGTACCGAAGTCCGCTAGAGGGCATCAACACATCTTCGTCATTCTACACTATGCCACTCGGTACCCAGAGGCAGTGCCACTGCGACATACCTCGGCCAAACCCATTGCTGAGTAGTTAATAGAGATGTTTTCCCGAGTAAGACTACCTAAAGAGGTTCTGACCGACCAAGGGACCCCTTTTATGTCCAAGGTGATGAGGGAACTCTGTAAATTGCTGCACATAAAACAACTACAGACGTCTGTTTACCATCCGCAAATGGACGGTCTGGTAGAGCGGTTTAACCAAACATTAGAAAATATTTTGAAAAAGGTAGTGTCTTAAGATAAGGACTTGACCTCCTTCTGCCCTATCTCATGGTCGCAGTGCGAGAGGTACCTCAGGCCTTTACTGGGTTCTTGCCCTTCGAACTGCTATATGACAGACACCCTCGCGGTCTCTTAGATGTGGCCAAAGGGACGTGGGAACAACAACCCACTCCACATAAAATTGTCATTGATTACGTTACCCAAATGCAAGATCGGATAGATACAGTGTTGCCCTACGAGGTACTCGAGAAAATTGGAGATGTAAACTACAAGGTACACAAGCCAGGGCGGCGAAATCCGGAGCAGGTTTACTATGTGAATTTACTCAAATCGTGGAAACATAGGGAAACCTGTACAGAAGACAGCCCACGGCCGGGTTTTCTAGGAGAAGAGGTACCGGCCCCTCTGTCTGATGCTAGAAAGGCGGCTGCCACAGTAAAAATTGCTGACAGCCTATCCTCTAAACAGACTCAGGAGGCCAGGGAGTTAGTAAGTTGGAACACGGATGTGCTCTCGGACCTCCCTGGATGCACTTCCATAATCCAGCATGACATTGTCACTGAGCCTCAGGCAAAAGTCCGATTAAAACCATACCGGGTACCCGAGGCTCGGCGACAAGCCATATCGGAGGAGGTGCAGCTAATGTTGCAGCTAGACGTCATTGAGGAGTCAAAAAGTGATTGGGCCAGTCCTATAGTATTGATACCCAAGACGGACGGGATGTTGCGTTTTTCTTTTTCTTTTTTTAAATATAATCTTTATTAGAGTTTTGTATTTTTCACCAAATATAACACATACGCCATCAAATAAATACATGGTGTTTTTAAGTACAACATCAAGTGATTTGAACATTAAATCTGTCATGACAGAGGGTAGGGATAAGTGCAGCCCTAAACTCCACCCCACCTCTGTCCCTGCCTAGTTGCAGGGCCGTCCTAACCGACGGCGTACAACTTGGCGGCAGTCCCTCGCTTAGATATGTGCAGGGGCCTTAGAAGATAACAGAAGTACAGTAACAGAATAAGACGAGCCAAAGTCAAAGCCAGGAAGTCACGCAGGTACACAGGAAGCAATCCGATAACGAAGTCAAAACACAATCCGAAACCAGAGGCCAAGATGTCACGTCAATATCAAGGAGGTCACAAGTTCGAGGTCAAAAACAGAGCCGAGGTCCAGAACACACAGAAGGCACAATATGAAAATGCTGGTGAGGCTATCACAACCATTCACAGACAACCTGTGGCAATCAGGCTGCCTGTTTAAATAGCAGAACAAGTGGGTCACATGACGTGGCCAGCATCACGTGACCCAAGTCCAGCCCAAACCATCTGAGCGCCGATAAATTGTGATCGGTGCTCAGCACCTCTTTCAGCTACAGGGATGCCAGCCATGCTGAGGAGGCGTGCGCGGCCAGGTCCTCCCCGCCCCCTGGTTTTCATGGAGCTTTTGAACAGATGCGGGATGCCGGTGGCACCGCAAGGAGGAAGTGCGTTGCCGGCACCCCGTTACAGAATCACACTTTTAGGATTAAGTATTATAACCAATTTAACCCCCCCCCCCCCCCTCTTTTGGTGCTCTCTTCCACCCGACAGTATCCTTAATCCTACTATCATTAGTCTACCTGGAGTCTTCCCAGAGTATTTGCTATTGTACTGTTCTGCCTCTATTCTTTCTATGTTAAAACATGTTTTAATATGGCGGATGACTAACGTCGCTGATGGGGTCCGTGGCTGTAGCCATTCTTTAAAGAGGCAGGACAGGAGTGATATATGTATTGCTGGGGTTATTGTTTTCCCTTCAGGAGAAACATGAAACAAGATAAGTTAAGGGGTTAATGGGATGGATACCTTCAGGTGTACTTTAATTTAGGATCTAATCAGTTTCCAGAATTTTTGGGTTTTCGTACAAGACCATATCCCATGGCTCAAATTGGATCCGGCGAGTTGGCATTTTGGGCAGCTAGTTATTCTAGATTGGGCTCGAGCATGGGTGTAGGAAGCTTATTGGAATCCATATATGGCTTTGTGTATCATCCTGAAATATGTCTCTCTCCATCCCTCCATTGTAATGACCTTTCTTATTCTGTCCCATCCCTGTAAAATCATTTTTTTAGCAACCATAGAGGGGAACTCTCTCGACCTTTGGGAGAAAAGTTTCTCTTCAATGTTTTTCTGCTTGGCGTTCCTGATTCCCGGATATATTTCCGATATTGACTTTTTCCTAAGACCTTGACCCAGTAGGTGATCAAAATTATTATAGGTGAATTCCTTATTGAGGTCTAATACTCTATTTTTGAGGAACCCCCTTAGCTGTAGGGATGCAAATAGATGGTGCTCCCTCCCTAATTGGTATTTCTCCTGGAGTTCAGGGAAAGAGCCATATCTCCTTTCGTGCAGATTCCATATGTCTTTAGCATACTTAATACCCACGTCCCTCCACCTTGCAAAGTGTTTACCTTCAATGCCTGTGCCTGCTGGGAATTCCGGGTGTCCCCAGATTTACATGTATTTCGAGAGCATGAAGGGGAGATTGAATATCTTACAAGATCCCTTCCAGGCAGCAATAGTCTCTTTCACCAATAGACTGTTCTTTACTGAGGAGGGCATTGCTGCAAATTTGGTGTGTAATAGTGTCCCCATCTTCCATGGGTATACCAGTTGACTTTCTAGGGTGTGGTTGGTATAAAAGCTCGTGCCAAACAGCCAGTCACTGCAGTGCCTCATAAGGCTGGCCAAGTTGTTACTCCATATATCTGGTAGTGCGAGTACTCCCAGGAACTATAGTAACTATAGCTGGGGATGGATGTACTGCAGGTCGCAGTTTTACCTCATCTAAGACTGCTAGTACCTTGCGAATTTTTTGGACTGCGGCCCTTCCCTGCACAAAACCCCTATGAATTTCGACAGGATGAGTGCCAATCTATCCGCCAATATTTTGGAGGCTATTTTAAGATCAACATTGATCAGTGAGATCGGACGGTATGAAGCTGCTAGTGTAGGGTTTTTGTCAGGTTTCGGCAAGACCTTTATATGCGCCGTGTTTGTTTGAAGTGGAATACCTGAACCCTTCATATATCCTGTATATATTTTGGATAGCAGTGGTGCAATCTCCTGAAATAGCATGCAAAAGAACTCCCCCGCATAACCATCAGGTCCAGGAGCCTTGCACATCGCGGGGTTTTTAATGGCTCCAGAGACCTCTTCCGTGGTAATCGAGGCATTAAGTGATTCCCTATCTAAATCTAATAGAGTTGATAATGGGATGTCCCTCAGCCAATCCTCTATTCCTTCTGTTGACTGCAAAGGTGTCCTGTATAGCTTGTCATAGAAATTTCTCAAGATCGTATTAATTTCTTTTGGGTGAGAGCTTAACCTTTCCCCATCATCTCTAAGTGTTGATATAGTGGTCACCTGTCTCTTTCCCCTGGCCAATCTAGCTAGCAGACTACCTGCTTTATTCCCATAACGATATAAATGTGCCTCCCACCTTGACTGTGATATGTTATCCCATTGTTGAAGCCATGACTCATACTCCAACTTAGTTTGCTGCCATCTTTTCTGCAAATGTGAAGATGGGCTATTCTGGAATGTAGTGTAGGCAACTCTCAAGTTATCACTTTATTTGAAGAGTTTTAGTTTAACTGTACACTTTCTATTATACATGTATGCCATTATTTTCCCCCGGAATACCGCCTTTCCCGCATCCTACAACAGCTGAGGATTTAATGTTCCCTCATTGTCTTGTTTGTTTTCTAGCCACCAACCCCGAAGAAGGTCCCTAAAGTCCTCATCCTAAAACAAATTAGAGGGAAATCTCCATAGAAAGTGTTTTCCCCTGGGTATGTTTTCCTGTAGCAAGATTGAAACCGGTGCATGGTCTGAAATGATCCTGTTTTCTATTCTTGGTTAAAAAAAAAAGACCCATATTTTTTTCTATTGATTAGGATATAATCTATATGTGACCATGATCGATGGGCATGTGAGAAGTGAGTGTACTCTGTCTTTAGGATTATATGCCCTCCACGTATCAATTAGATCTGCGTCTCTGATCAGATGAGTTAGTCTCATATCTTTAGGTCCCTTTCCGTTACTCATCTCATCCCCCCTTCTCCTATCCTCCTCTTGCTGGACCAGCGCATTTAGATCACCTCCTATAATTCTCAGTTCAAGAGGATCTCGGGTCAAACGTTCCCCAAGTGAAGTGAAAAATTCCACATTGGGTTCATTTGGACCATAGATAATGTAAATACTTAAATCTCCTCCTGGAGATGTAAGGTGTAGGTGTGAGATTCTTCCCTCTTCATCATGATTGTGTGTTAGCACAGTATAGGGGAGACCACGTCGTAATAGTGTGAGTACTCCCGCTTTTTTTCCCTACAGCTTCTTAACCATGTAGTTCTCCCACCCAGAGACATTTCATTCTTATGAAGCCAGTTATTTTCAGGTGTGTCTCCTGTAGGAGAGCGATATCAACCTGTAAACACCTGAGATGCTTTAGAATCATCATGCGTTTACTGGGAGATCTTAGACCCTTTATATTCCAGGACACTATTTTCAAAGAATTAGCCATTGGGGTGTTGTTGGTGTAACAATCTAAGCTAACCCATCAAAGCGGAGAGAGCACCATATCCTGTCCCACCTCCCCTTTCCCGAACATTAACATATAACCCTAAGGGGTTGCTAAGGGTAAAACCTTTCCCGGCAACCCTCAGAAATAGAGGAAACTCTATTAGCCCTTTGTATTGGACTTCACTTTTTTCCAGCAGGGGGAGCATTACACATAACAGAACATATATAGCCCCCACTAGCACTTTTCATAAAGTTTCGTATAAACATTATATGAAATATTGGCATAATGCAAGACAAACACCCGACAAAAGGCATGATGTGTGGATCTTCTTGCTGCATTAACGCTGACTCAATGGGAGTTATTAAGGTTAGCTCCGCTGCCGGCTTTCCCGCCAGCGGGTCTTTATAGAGTCCATTATTTGCATCAACACATGTTCAAGCATTAAAGTTCAACCTATGAGTGTTCATCAGAGATCCACTTCACCCCCACACTACTAAACATATTCTTAACATATAAACTAAAGATTATGAACTACACCCTCCACATGTCTCCTTCACACCAACATGAAGCGGATTACTTATCTCCCTCAGGGACCTCCGGTTATTCAGTTATCCTGTGTCTTGTAAGTCCGGAGTGAAATGTCTTCGATTTTGTGTGGATGATTTCTGACCCGTGTATGTGGTCATCTTTTCGCTCCTTTTCTGGTATGGTAGTGGGCGCGATGTCGAGGATTCTTCTGTGAAGGTGAGAGCTGGAACATGATTGATTCACTGGCGGGAACTCAAAATGGCACTTGAGGCCTCTTCTGGATCGTTGAAGGTCATCGTAGTCCCGTCTGAATGAAAGACCTTTAAGATGGCGAGAAATAGTAGAGAAAAGTGAATTAGCTTTTTATAGAGTGCGGAGCAACTGGGTGCAAAAGCGCGTCTGCGGCGGGTTACTTCAGCAGACAAGTCTCTGAAAACAAGGATACAGTGACCTCGCACTATGACTACTCCACCTCCTTGCTTATAAGCTCTTAGAATGGCCGCCTTGTCTGAGTAATCGAGGTATTTTACAATTACTTGGCGCAGTCTGTTTCCCTGGGTTGAGGTTATGGATAGCTTGTTCTGTCTGCTATTATTTTCAGGTAGAATGCCCTGACCCACTCTATAAGCCCTTTCTACTTTACAGCGGGATGGTAAACCGAGGGCCTTCGGCAGTTCGTGCTAACATATTGTGTTAAGGTTTTTGGTCAGTATGGTCTCTGGGATCCCAACTATGCGAAGGTTGCTCCTTCTAGAGCGATTTTCGAGGTCATCGATCTTGCCCCACAATCTGGAATTTTCGGCCAGAGCCTTAGTGAGCTGAGTATATTGGGCAGACTAGATGGGCCAAATAGTTCTTATCTGCCAACACATTCTATGTTTCTATGAGCCTTGGTCGACTCGTTATCCTCTTCTACCATTGTCATTCTAGCCTCTAGCTCCTCTAGACGCGCCGTATGAGGTTTGACCTCATACTACAGAGCCACAAATGATTGAGGCACTGTGGACGAAAGAGCTTCTTGGAGGTCAGGTAAAATACGTGCTACGACTTCCACAGCTAGGTGATTATAATCTATGTCCATCTTGTCCTTTTCCTCATCCAGGGTAAGGTTATCTGTTTCTATTGTAGCCGGGGCATGTAAACCTCCGTCTACTTTTGATTGTGCCGCCATGTTGGTCTCTGATGGCTTCTTGCAGGTCTTTGCAGGATTTTTCTTGGATTTGCTCCCCATGGATCCTACAAACCGGTCTATACACTGATGATCAGTTGTACAGGTAGATTTTCAGAACTGCTACTAATGTTGGAGCAGTCAGTATGTTGAGGATAATGTGCTTGTGGCGCTATATAGGATGGAGCTTCGACCACATGCTACCTTCCGTGTTGGCGCCGGAGCCGGAAGTCCTCAACGTTGCGGTTTTGTAATGACTTTCGAAAAACTTAATGAGGTTTCCACTAACTCCAAAAAATGTGCGATAGGGTTAGAAGAGACTATATACCTCGGGTATGTCATTGGGCACAAAAAAATACAAAAAAATAAAATATACCACGGCACTCTCGTATCTTCATCATTCCAACGTTTAATCACCAAATCACAGCGACGTTTCGACTGGTGTGGAGAAAAAGACCACACCGGTCGAAACGTCGCTGTGATTTAGTGATTAAACGTTGGAATGATGAAGACATAAGAGTGCCGCGGTATATTTTCTTTTTTGTATTTGCTGTGACGGGGTGCACCTGACACCGCGGGCACCACCACTGAAGGATCCAACTGTTGTGCTGCTACATCTCCCTTTCCGTTTTTTTCATTGGACACGGAGTCATCAAACCCCAAGTGAACAAAATAGAGGCGATACGGAATTGGCCCCAAACTGTCACCACTAGTCAAATAAAGTCATTCCTGGGAATGGCGGGCTATTACATGAGGTTTGTTCCCCACTTTGCTACTCTAGTTGCGCCCTTGACAGGGCTCTTGAAGGGACATGAGTCCGTGATGGTTCACTGGGATGATCGGATGGAAGAGGCTTTCTCTGCTTTGAAGTCGGCCCTGTGCGGGTCCCCGGTTTTGGTGATGCCCAATTTCAAAAGGGAGTTAATAGTACAGACCGATGCCTCCGAAGTAGGCCTCGGTGCTGTACTGTCTTAGGAAGTCAATGGGGAGGAGCATCCCGTTGTCTTCCTCAGCCGTAAGCTCACCCCAGCCGAGACCCAGTATAGTATAGTAGAGAGTGCCTGGCTATCAAGTGGTCACTAGAATCTCTCCGCTATTTTTTATTGGGTAGAAAATTCCGCCTGGTGACTGACCACTCCCCTTTCAAGTTGATGAGCCAGGCTAAGGACAGAAATGCCCGGGTCACCCGATGGTTTCTCTCCCTACAAAACTTTACGTTTTCGGTGGAACACAGAGCAGGTCGAATACAGTGAAACGCGGATGCCCTGTCCCAGGTACACTGTTTGGCGTGTGTTCACCCCCTCAGGATTGAAAAAAAAAGGGAGGGGGGGGGGGGGGTATGTGACACAGTGAGAGGTTTGGTATTTTCCTCCTAGAGTGTGCTGCTGGGCTGATTTACAGCCAGTTGAGGTGAAATACCGGACCGGATTTTAAGTGCCAGTCTGGGTTTTGGCAGCACCTGGCTGTCCTTAAATAGGCAACTGGGCTCAGAAGTGAGGTCTCTGTGTTGGTATCTGGGAGTCTTGTGTCTGGATGAAGGCTTGCTACCTGTTTGGCGTGAAAACAGGTTGGAGCTGCTATGCTCAAGAACTCTTTAAGGCAGAATTGCCACATGGTGTGAATTACCACTAACACCTCAAGGTGACTTTTTGTTTGATTATGACTGCTTGTTTTGTCACTTGCCTAAAGTGTGAATAAAACACTGAACTGTTTGATCCAAAGAACTTGTTGTTTCCTCTATACTGCGTCCGCTAATCCTGTCTACCAGAGCAAAACCCCACAATAGATGGACTAGAAGAGGGTATGTAACATACAGTTGCACGAAAAAGTATGTGAACCTTTTAGAATGATATGGATTTCTGCACAAATTGGTCATAAAATGTGATCTGATCTTTATCTAAGTCACAACAATAAACAATCACAGTCTGCTTGAACTAATAACACACAAAGAATTAAATGTTACCATGTTTTTATTGAACACACCATGTAAACATTTACAGTGCAGGTGGAAAAAGTATGTGAACCTCTAGACTAATGACATCTCCAAGAGCTAATTGGAGTGAGGTGTCAGCCAACTGGAGTCTAATCAATGAGATGAGATTGGAGGTGTTGGTTACAGCTGCCCTGCCCTATAAAAAACACACACCAGTTCTGGGTTTGCTTTTCACAAGAAGCATTGCCTGATGTGAATGATGCCTTGCACAAAAGAGCTCTCAGAAGACCTACGATTAAGAATTTTTGACTTGCATAAAGATGGAAAGGGTTATAAAAGTATCTCCAAAAGTCCACGGTAAGACAAATTGTCTATAAATGGAGAAAGTTCAGCACTGCTGCTACTCTCCCTAGGAGTGGCCGTCCTGTAAAGATGACTGCAAGAGCACAGTGCAAACTGCTCAATGAGGTGAAGAAGAATCCTAGAGTGTCAGCTAAAGACTTAAAAAGTCTCTGGCATATGCTAACATCCCTGTTAGCGAATCTATGATACGTAAAACACTAAACAAGATCAGATCACATTTTATGACCAATTTGTGCAGACATCCATATCATTTAAAAGGGTTCACATACTTTTTCTTGCAACTGTATATCGAGGGAGGAATGGAGGAGGGTATATCATGTATATAGATGGAGGACTGGAGGAGGGTATGTAACATATAGAGGGAGGACTGGAGGAGGGTATGTAACATATAAAGAGGGAGGACTGGAAGAGGGTATGTAACTTATATAGAGGGAGATTGGAGGAGGGAATATAATGTATATAGAGGCAGGACTGGAGGGTTTGTAACATATATCTAGGGAGGAATGGAGGAGGGTATATAATGTATAAAGATGGAGGACTGGAGGAGGGTATGTAACATATATAGAGGGAGGACTGGAGGAGGGTATATAATGTATAGAGATATTTATTCATGAGAATAACAGGTCATTTGATTTTCTTATTTCATTTTAAGGATGAGCCAATCGGCAGTATATTCTATTTTTCCGAGTCTTTATTTAGTCATAAGATATTCTGCAGTTCTGTATACTGGGGACAATCAAGTGTACCTTACAGTCACACAGTGGAAGAAGAAACATTAAAACTTTTCCTGGCCAGATGTCAAGTTTAGAATCTCCGCTACAAGGAAGCAGAGCCGACTTCCAAGCCAATGGACAGGACTTAGGACTTTGGGCTGAGCACAGGACACTTATGAAGCTATGACCTCTCCAAGGTTATAAGATTTGTTGGGAAGAAACTAGTGAATTTGTTTGAAGACTGCACTAGAGAAGTTACATTTTATTTCTGTCTGAATATTGTCTACAGGAGATTAAGGGACTTTGGGGAAGTGTCCTGGCCTGTTGGTGAACTCTATTTAACTTAATGCTGTTTACAGAACATACTTTAGTTTATTACATTGCAGCTATTTACATACTTAATGATTTTGCATGCAGACCCAGAGTATATTATTTACTGTATATCTCAGACAGAAGGTCCTGAAATGCAATGACAATCCTTTATTACACTCTCAGTACAGACCTCTTGGCAGCTTGTCCAGGCCTGGCACAGCACATTGCAGTGTACAGTTTGGAAGCTGGCACAGGTTCGGGCAAGCATATTGTCAAATATAAACTCTCATTGGCAGTAGGTAATAGGAAAATCCAGGGTGACTGCACATCAGGAAACATTAGCTAAATAATAGAACACACATTTTAGATAAAAAGCTGCATCCACCTGTATCTGCAGCTACCTAATGGTAATGCAATAGCGTTATCCCAGGCACAGTGCAGTGCTAGGAGAAACTAAACCCCACCTAAACTGCATTGTCATAAAAAAAAAATCATATCAGATTATCAACTGACATTGTCTTTCTGACCATCCATTTTAATACTTCCCGTCCTACATCCATCTGCCATAGTCCAACATTTCCAGTAACTAAAGGACAACCTGTGACCTGTATTCTTCTGATTAATCACTGATGACTCCTCTGTCAGCCAGTGCCCCACCTATTGACCTCAACCATGTGAACACTAAACTCTGTCCGTCTCTGATGAGGTCATCAGAACCTCCATTTAGGGTTTTTCTGGTAATGTAAGACATTCAGGAATCATAAAATAAGCAATACTAACCTGCTTAATTCCTTGCTGCTCCACCATCAGTGTTCACGTCTCTTTAATGATGACTTGCCTGTCTGCCAACATAACTACAGCAGTCAGTGACTGTCCTCAGTGGTTAGTGACTGGCTGTAGCAGTTACTGAATTGAAGGGTATTTCATTGCTGCAGCAAAGGAAACAAAGACTGGTGAGGACCTTTGAAATGATGATGCTGAAGTGGCAGGGGATTTTACAGGTGAGTATTGTTTTATTTTTTTCCCTATTTCCTGCTGTTACACAACTTTTTAGATTTTTGCATACCGCCTTTAAACACCTATCTGTTTTTGCCAAGTCCAGCTCGGGCAGTGGGAAAATTAGCTAACTGGAGAGGGAGGGCTGCTTTAGATGCTGCTATCTCCTGAACGGTAGCAGCTAGAAACAGGCAACTGGTCTTGTTTGAAAACTGACATTTCAGGCTTTTATCCAGGACCAAATGACAGCTAAAGTCCAAGCAACAGAGGAGAAATCGCAGTTCGAAATCAAATTGGGAATAATCACGGGTAAAACCTGTTTTTACTTTTTTTTACTTCAGCTGCATTCACAGCATCCCAATTTCTATTAGTGATATCTTCCCCTGTACTGAACAGATTGCTGTCATTGTGGTATTGTCTGAAAGCTTGGAATGTCAGCTTTCAAACAATAGCAGTTTCTAGTTTCAAACAGGACTGTTTCTAGCTAGCATGTTTCTAGCTGCTAGCATTCAGGAGAAAGCAGCATCTAAAGCAGCCCTTCCCCCTCCAGTTAGCTACTTTTTCCACTTCCCGAGTTGGACTCGGCCAAAACAGTTAGGTGGTTAAGCCTGACTGATAGGCCTCATCTTCAGCTCTAGTTCTTGGATTGTCACATTCCTAAATTTGTTGCTTTGTTTGCCTTGATCTCCTGATTCGACTTTTGGGTCTGTTCCCCCGACCACATTTTTGTCTGTTTCCTGGTACCATATTCTGCTTCCGTGGACTTTAATTCCACCCTCATTTTATCTATCCTCGGTAGCCTATTCAGAAGACCATGGCCCGGGGAATTCCAGTCCATCTCCTGTGAGGGTGTCAAGCATGAAAACCAGAGGGTTTCTTCAGCTTTGCGCCTCAGTTTAATGAGCGGCAATCAGTCATAGCACAAACGGTTCATTTTCTAGAGCTTTCCTAGTTCTGGTGGAAACCTATCAGATTCCATCTGTCATTCTTCAGATGCTGTTCATAAAATAAAAACAGTAACCTATTTGGTTGTGATGGGAAACTTCACAACTTGTCCCTTCTACCAGTTTTGATGCATTCCTCACATTGTATACAACATAGATACTGCACTATGCAGGAGGACATGGTTTCTCATTGCAGGGTCAGAATGGAAAGTATTTGGGGGTTTCTGTTGATTTTTTTGGGGGTAGGGGTCAAAGCAGTAGCGTCAATGATTTCCTGCTTGATTTTCTTGATTAATTACCGGGCCCATCACACAGGTTGTACTTACCTTGCTTCCCAGCACTCACGTCACTTCTGACGCCCGCACGGCCACCGCTGGGGGACAGCCAATAGCAGGCCACAAAGGGGACGAGCATCGCTAGGAAGGCTCGTCCCCATCACGTTGTGCTATTGGCTGATGACCCCTATCCCCTCCAGTGCCGAATGTTTTGATCTACGCAATGGAGAGATGCAGCGGCGGGCATCAGAAGTGAAGTGGTTGCCGGGGAGCAAGGTAAGTACAACCTGTGTAAGGGGCCTGGGCATTATAGGGTTTGGATAACCCCTTTATAGGCGTTGTCTCACTTGAGAAAATGGCATTTATCATGTAGACAATGCTAATACAAGGCACCTACTAATGTATTGTGATGCTCCATATTGCTTCCTTTGCTGGCTGGATTCATTTTTCCATCACGTTATACACTGCTCGTATTCAGGAGTCACGACCACCCTGCAATTGATCGGTACTTGCTCACTATTCGAAAAAGCTCCAGCCTATGAAAACTCCCACAGTCCCGGCCACCAGGGAGGATGGAGCTTTTTCCTATAGTGTGTAAGCATGACCACCGCTGCTGCATTGTATGGCGGTCGTAACCCCTGGATACAAGCATTGTATAATGTGATGGGAAAAATGAATCAAGCCAGCAAAGAAGGCAATATGGACAATCACAATACATTAGTAAGTGCCTTGTATTTACTTTGTCTGCATGATAAATAACATTTGCTGAAGTGAGACAACCCCTTTAAGTTATCGGCATGTGAATTTTATCAATTTTATTCCACAAACTTTCTGAAAGTGGTCAGCATTCACTTACATCCTGCACCTAAAGGGTTACATTTGAGTTGCACTGTAAAGATTACCATTATGGTAAATGGAATTTAAATAAATACATTTATTTTCTGATATTTTACAGTAACTGCAATAAGCAAGCAGAAATGTTACTTTGGAGGAAACCGTAAGTTGAGTTCCTGGCAAATAAACTAGTGATCTTAAGATGGAATAAAAGCGCAATTACTGTGTCCTCATCCTGGAAGGGTGAGCTGGGGATATCCTAACTCCTGCTGTGGTCCTCTGACACTTTAAAAGCAGATGAAAGCTCAGAGATGTAATCGCTGATTTTCTAGAAATCATGACACTTCTGGGAGGAAAATGTTAAGAGGGCTTTAAATTGCCGACATGGCACAAAGAGTGGAAAATGCAGAGAGTCACAGTAGACAGCTCACTATAGATCTGCCCTGTCCTGGACATTGACAGTTTGCAATCAGCAGACTTTGTAGAAGATACATTTGTGTTCTGTCAATGCGCTTAGAGCCTGGACATATTGGTTCAATACTATTCAGAAGAATTAAGGCTGGATAGTATTATTGGTAGCAGGAATTTGGTGGTCAGTGGTTCAGGCTGGGGGCGTTTTGTAGCGCTTTATATATAGCCTCAGTACCAGGAGCGAATTGGCCATAGACTCTACAGTGAAATTTCCCGGTGGGCCGATGCCCCAGGGGGCCACCCAAGTCCTCCTCTGCTGCTGAACGGGTACATAATGAGCTTTCAACAGTAATTAACTCTGTGAGAATCAGGTACTCATGTACCCATCCAGCAACCACACATGCCTGCCTGAATTCAACTGCTGTGGTCCGCACCTTCCCTCCTAAGCCCCCTGCTCCATTGATAACTAGAGGAGGAGGAGGAGGAGAGAAGATGGTAAATATTGATGGCCAGATTTTGGGGCAGTATATTGTGCTACACTGTGTTATTTGGTTCTGCTGGGGTGGTATTTTGCACTATGTTATTGTTGATTCCGCCTACTTGTGTTGCCCCACCTTCTGTTAATTTGGACCTGCCTACAAAATGGGGCCACTTTTATTTATTTATTTATTTATTTATTTTTTTTATTTATTTTTTTTCAGGGCCACTTTAAGTTCCCAATCTGCCCCTGCTCACTACTTACCTGGTGGCAGAATTCAAAGAAAGTCTCAGCACTTAATGTGAAAACCAGCTTGACAGTCAACCAAAATTGAGGCTTTGGCAAGTGACATTTACAACACTACACATCCCTCAATACCGCTCATTTGACACTTACAGACACCTTCTCTTTCCGTCGGACTAGACTAGAATCATCTAGGTTTATAATGCAGAAAGACTGGGGAGTGGACACCAAGGCTAATGAATATGCATACAGGGTCATTCTCTTACTATACACGGTCCTTGCACTCTGGACAGTGCCAGAGTTTGGCCACTTTACAGCTGATTACTTCAGCCAGACTTTATAGTAAGTGAACACATTTTGCACGTAGTCAGGCTTAGGTCAGGTCAGGAAGCAGAGGGTCAAAATCTGGTAATCAGGAAGAAGTTGGGAACGGGTGACCAGGAACTCCACAGAACGCCTTTAAAGGGAAACTAGCTAGCTAAAAATGCTATTGTTCAGACACCTATCCAGAGGGAGGTCTGCCATAGACTGGGTGTGCACAGACTGGCCCTTTAAGACTTGGAGAGTGTATGAGTATCTGACAGGCAGAAGAAGGCATAGCAGTAGGCACAGTCTGGGTGGAGTGGATGCGCAGTGCTATTGTAATACCAGCTGGCAACAGGCAGGTGGTCACTGCTGAAGCGGGGTTCTGTGTAAGCATTCTGGTGGTTTTACCCATCAGGTGCAAGGAGATCCCAGTGGGTACAGACCACCGGTGTTACCTTCTGGTTCCAGACGGGTAAAGCAATTAGTGGCTTCTTTGCCCGAATATATGTTGCTAGGAGTAAATGCAGAATACTGTTATACAGCATATTGAAACCTTGTCCCCAGGATACATAGACAGACATGAACTGATCTGGATCTCTTGTAAACTCAGGTTCTAACGGAAAAATTCTGACCTAAAAAAAATGCCAAAAACAAAGTGAATTCTTCACCAGCAGCACCCAATAACAACCCAGATCACTTCATTGCCATTTTACTGCAATTTATGCAAACATGCCACTCTAAAACCCCATAAATGCTAGAGCCGTCTGTCAAATGGGCCCCTATCTATAGGACAAGTCATAAGAGCACCATAAATCCTCAATGTCAATTGTTGAAAAATGCTAATCCAAAGCAAGCAATTAAAAACAGATAGAAATTAGAGGAGACGAATATGCAGGCTGGGGTTTTCATAGCACAGTAAGATTACAAACCCATTTGTCTGGGTTCTGTCACTTACACTGTGACTACATTTTGATAAACAGCATCCCATCCGTCCTTCAGTAGTTTCCGTGACTGGCTGCAAATTTTATTCAGGTTGAAATGTCTGTAATCTCTTGAATAATTTGGAGTTAATCATTTGTAGTTCACGGAGTGCGATAGGCCTTAGACTCAAGGGTGGGAACGGATCGAGCCTTGTATATTGTAGCACTAAAGAAAAATGACATCGGCTGTCTGGAATCACCATTCTTGCCTCTGATGCAAAACTGTAATTAATTTTGTGCAGTGTTTCAGAATTGATTGTGGTCAGTTGAATATCTAATTTTTCATGCACTTCAAAGTCCCTTCTTTTTTCTCCTGTACAGAAGAATGGTTTTGGGATAAGTGAATGCTATCTGGGGCTTGTATTGTAAATGAGCCCTTTATGCATCGCCTTCGATAAGGTGAAACAAAGGTCACAAACTCAACTCAGGTCTTTCTGCTGCTCTCATTTTTTCTCTCCTCTCTTCAAATGTCTAAGAAACACAATCAAAGTCCCAGAGCATCATCGGAGGGTGTGGAGACAACCAGAAACCACCTTATTAATTATATGGATATTTACATATAATGCTGTCAAATCCGACATACACCAAATATTAGTCTATTCATCTAGAAATATTGCTCTCCTGTAACAAAAGATGCTTTTGCTGTGTTCATTAGCAGATATAATATACAGGTCTTCTCTACCAGACTACCAGATATGGAAAAAAGTACATACATATTTATTTTTGATATACAGTAATATTCAGATTTTTTTTTTATATATGTCCCTTCTCTGAGAGCCCACATTTTATATATATATATATATATATATATATTATTATTATTATTATATTTTAATTTTTTTTACTGTACTGTCAATCCATGAACACTTTTTAAAACATTTTTTGTGTTGATTTGAAGCACACCAACGTATTTTTTTTCTGTGTCCGTCCTGTAGTTTTTTTTTCCAGGCCCGTATGGAGAACCATTCACTTCAGTGGGGGCCTGAAAAAAAAACGGAAATGACTGTGTGTATTCTGCTTCCGTATGTCTGCATGGCCATTGCTCAAAAAAATAGAACATGACCTATTATTGTTCGCATTGTGGGCAAGGATAGGACTGTTTTATTAGGGGCCAGCTGTTCCTTTCTGCAAAACACGGAATGCACGCAACTGATATCCATCCGTGTTTTGTGGATCTGCAATTGGGGGAGCACAAAACAACAAAGGATGTGTGCATGAGCCCTTTGTACGCTCCCTCAAACGTTGCAACATCTGCGGCATTGTGCTGTGTGATCAATCTGCACATTTCAGAATGGACTTTTGTTGTGGGCAGTCTAAGGCACACCTGTGCCATATTCATGCTGTCTAATCTGCACCGTGATATGCCACATCTGTGAGGTGGGATGGATTATCTCGGCAAAGGAGAAGTGCTCACTAACACTGATTTAGACAGATTTGTGAACAATATTTGAGAGTAATGGGTCTTTTGTGTATGTAGAAAATGTTTCAGATCTTTGAGTTCAGCTCATGCAGAATGGGAGCAAAACCAAAACTGTTGCATTTATATTTTTGTTCAGTGTACATTGTAGGAAGGCGCAAGGGACCGCCGTTGACGGAAGGTATGTGTTACCGAGGTTCCTGACCTCGGTGGTGTAAGAGCCAGTTTTCATGTTTCAGCAGCAGTTGCTGTTTGACACCTTGCTATTTAGTATAGCTGTAATAGCTGATCCAGGAAGGCTCTTACTGGGAGTAGTCAAAGTGCTGGGTGGGTGACTACTCCCCACGTTCCAGGCCAGGTCTTGACTAGCCTATATTAAAAACCCAGCCAGCAGAGTCAGCTGGTGGTAATTACCTTTCTCTCTGACAGAGGAGCTCTGGCAATCGCTGGATTGGGATTTGAGACATGTGCTTGGCTGTAGGCCTGAGTTTGGGAGGTCTGCTCTGTCCTGAGCAATGCCGATCCCGTGTGAACTAACACCTAGGATAACAGGTGACTCTTTTGCTGTATGAACTGTCTAGGTGTGAACGAACCCCAAAACTGCAAATGGACTGTCGTACTGTTTTATTGCCCTAAGTGTGAATAAAACACTGAAGTTTTTGAGTTACAAACTGGTCTTTGCTTCTATACTGCTCTCCGCTTGTCCTGTCTACCAGAGCGAATCCCCACAATTGGTGGAGGATGTGGTAAAGAGCAGTGAGGCTGGCGTGAACACCGAAATATCTTTTGGTTTGCATTTTTGGGCACGGTTGTATGTCATACATCAAACCAGCCGTATTACAACCCGTGTCCTACAACAAAATGGAATCTCTTGTGAAGGCCCTCATGGAGGCTTATCTGCAGCAGCAAGAGACAAACCTGCAACAATGGGAGGCTAACCAGCAGCAGCATGAGACCAACCAGTTGCTGCTACAACACGCGATAACTTTACAGACAGCAGGAGCAACCACTAGCGTCCACGATGCCCGGAATGCAGTCAATGCGGCGATTCCTAAGATGATACCCGCAGACGACATCGAAACCTACCTGGCGATGTACGAGAAAGTGGCCACAAGGGAGAAGCTACCCCGAGACTAGTGGGCTCAGGTCATCGCTCCGTTTCTGGCATCCGATTCCCATCGGGTGTATTTCAACTTGCCGGAGGATCAAGCGGCCGACTACCAAAAAGTAAAGGGTGAGATTTTGGCAAGACTGGGGGTGAATGTGTTGTTCCTGACCCAGCGGGTATATCATTGGGGGTTTAAGCCGGTTGAGCCCGCAAGACCCCAGTATTATGACTTACTCCACCTTTTGCAAAAGTGGCTACATCCTGATGTGCTGAGTCCTATGGCTTTGCTGGACAGAATATTGGCTGATATGTTCTGGAGGGTTTTGACAACCCCTCCCCAGCAATGGATCGGCCAGGTCTCTCCAGGGAATGCCCTTGAGATGGTCAACCTGGAGGAACACTATGAGGCTACCCGGAATCTACAGGGGCGTTCTTTTGGGAGGGGGGAATCAAATCCCAAAAATCTCAACCCCAGACCCGGCGACTTGTACCAAACAAACCCGCCCGGGATGTACCCCTTGTGGACCCTGGCTCCGATAGTCTGCTGGCGGTGTCGGGAGCCTGGCCATTTACGAGCTGACTGTCCACATCAGGTGGAACACATGGACACGAACTATGGCTTCCGTCAGTCATTATATGCCAGGTAGCTGTGTTCAGGGTACCCCAGAAACTCTAAATCACTTTTGCCAGGTGGAAGTGGGAGACACTCCAACAGAGGCCCTGCTGGACTCAGGGAGTCTTGTGTCTCTAGTAAGGGCTCCGCTGGTACAGTCCGCTTAGTATACTGGCCGGAAAGTTGGGGTCATGTGCATTCATGAGAACTTAAAAGACTATCCCACTGCCCTAGTGTCTCTAACCACAGGGGCTGGCAGATTGACTCACGAAGTGGCAGTTGCCCCAAATTTACACTACGAACTTATAATAGGGAGAATCTTCCCGGGCTTCCCGGCACTGTGACCTGCTATAAGAGTGACTGATACCCATGAGACAGGGGTAACCCTAGCAGAGTGGCACGGCTCAGGGGGGAGACCAGGACTCTGGAAACCTGAGCTGAAGGGCCAGTGTTAGGGGTGACTGCCACTTTGGAGGAATAGGGGGAGACAACCCCGCTAAGTGTGATGGTGGAGGACTTGCTGCCGGGTCCTGAATTGGCAGACTCCAGTATCTCCGGGAATAATTTTGGTACCGCCCAACGTCGGGACCCAACTCTATCCCACGCCTGGGAAAATGTGCTAATAGTATATGGTGAACAACAACAACCTGGGGCAGAGTCAGTGTTCCCCCGTTCATCAGGATATGTTAAATTGGGTAAACCAACTACAGGGTGAGCCTATTGAACAGTTGGTGGTCCCCAGGCTTATCACAAACTTGTGTTAATGTTAGCCCACCAACATGTTCTCGGGTGTCATATGGGAATGCAGAAAACACAGGTCCGGATAATACAACGGTTTTATTGGCCTAGTGTGTTTAGGGAGGTGGACGAATTCTGTAAGTTTTGCCTGACCTGCCAGGCAACTAGCCCCCAGCACCTTTTTTGCAGTCCCTTGGTACCTCTCCCGATCATCGAGGTACCATTTGAGCTTATGGCTATGGACCTCATAGGCCCAGTACTGAAGTCCGCTAGAGGACACCAACATATCTTGGTAGTCCTAGACTACGCCAATTGGTACCCGGAGCGGTGCCACTGTGACATACATCGGCTAAACTTATAGCTAAGGAGCTAATGGAGATGTTCTCCCGAGTGGTGCTACCTAAAGAGGTTCTGACTGACCAGGGGACCCCTTTTATGTCCAAGGTCATGAGGGAACTCTGTAAGTTTATGCATATCAAACAGTTACGGATGTCCGTGTACCATCGGCAAACGGACGGTCTGGTTGAAAGGTTTAACAAAATACTAAAATCCATGTTAAAAAGGGTGATTTCTAAAGATGGGAAGGTCTGGGACCTTCTTCTGCCCTATATCATGTTGTCTGTTCGAGAGGTACCCCAGGCCTCTACTGGTTTCTCGCACTTCGAATTGCTATTTAGCAGACATCTTCGCGGTTTGTTGGATGTAGCCAAAGAGGCGTGGGAACAACATCCCACTCCACATGACAGTGTCATTGAGTACGTTACCCAGATGTCGGGTCTATAATCGGCAGGCTCTGGTCCGGATCTTTAACCCGGGTGATCAGGTTTTGTTTCTGGTGCCGACCGTGGACAGGGGCCATATGAAGTACTTGAAAAAATTGGAAAGGTAAATTACAAGGTACACCAGCCAGGGAGGCGAAAGCCAGAGCAGGAGTATCATGTGAATCTACTCAAACCGTGGAAAGATAAGGAACCCTGTACTGAAGACAGCCCGTGGCCAGGTTTTCTAGGGGAAGCTGTTTCGGCCCCACTGTCTGAAGCAAGGGAAGCGGCTGCCACAGTAAGAATTGCTGACAGCCTCTCCTCTAAGCAGGCTCAGGAGGCCAGGGAGTTTATTAGCCGGAACACGGATGTGTTTTCGGATCTCCCTGGACGCCCTTTCATAATTCTGCATGACATTGTCACTGAGCCTCAGGCGAAAGTCCGGCTAAAACCATACCGGGTACCCGAGGCTCGGCGACAAGCCATCTCAGAGGAACTGCAGATGATGCTGAGGTTAGACGTCATTGAGGAGTCTAAAAGTAAGTGGGTTAGTTCTATAGTGCTAATACCCAAGCCGGACGGGACACTCCGATTTTGTAACGATTTCCGAAAACTAAACGAGATCTTTAAGTTTGCATATCCTATGCCTCGGGTGGATGAGCTTATTGAGAGCTTCGGACAAGCCCGGTATTTTTCAGTTTTGGACCTCACCAAAGGGTACTGGCAGGTATCCTTGACGCAGGCTGCCAAAGAGAAAACTGCCTTCATCACACCAGAGGGGCTGTACCAATATAAGGTGTTACCCTTTGGTCTCCATGGCGCCCTTGCCACTTTTTAACGGCTCATGGGCATTGTGCTGTGTCCACATCGTCAGTATGCTTCAGCTTACCTGGATGATATTGTCATCCACAGTACCGACTGGGATGGTCCGCTGGAATGTCCAGGCGGAAGAGGCTTTTTCCGCGTTGAAGTCGGTCCTGTGCGGGTCACCAGTTTTGTTGACACCCGACTTCAAGAGGGAGTTTGTGGTACAGACCGATGCCTCTGAAGTATGCCTCGGAGCTGTACTCTCTCAGGAAATCAATGGGAGGAACATCCCATTGTTCTACTGAGCTGCAAACTCACCCCCGCGTAGTCCCGGTACAGTATAGTAGAGAGAGAGAGTGCCTGGCCATCTAGTGGACACTCAAGTCTCTCCGCTATTATCTGTTGGGGAAAAAGTTAAGTCTGGTGACTGACCACCCCTCTCAAGTGGATGAGCCAGGCCAAAGAAAGGAATGCTCGGGTCACCAGATGGTTCTTGTGATTACAGAACTTCAGGTTCTTTGTGGAACACAGGGCAGGCCGCTTGCAAGGAAACGCGGATGCCTTGTCCCGGGTACCCTGTCTGGCAAGTGTTCACCCCCTCAGGGTTGAACAAAGGGGGGGAGGTATGTAGGAAGGCGCAAGGGACCATCGTTGACGGTATATGTCACCGAGGTTCCTGGCCTCGGTGGAGTAAGAGCCAGTTTTCATGTGTCAGCAGCAGTTGCTGTTTGACACCTTGCTATTTAGTATAGCTGTGATAGCTGATCCAGGACGGCTCTTACTGGGAGTAGTCAAAGTGCTGGGTGGGTGACTACTCCCCACGTTCCAGGCCAGGTCTTGACTGGCCTATATAAAAAACCCAGCCAGCAGTTTCAGCTGGTGGTAATTACCTTTCTCTCTGATAGAGGAGCTCTGGCAATCGCTGGATTGGGATCTGAGCCGTGTGCTAGGCTGGAGGTCTGAGTTTGGGAGGTCTGCTCTGTCCTGAGCAATGCCGAGCGAGTGTGAACGAACACCTAGGATAACAGGTGACTCTTTTGCTGTATGAACTGTCTAGGTGTGAATAAAAACCCAAACACCAAAACTGCAAATGGACGGTCGTACTGTTTTGTTGCCATAAGTGTGAATAAAGCACTGAAGTTTTTGAGTTACAAACTGGTCTTTGCCTCCATACTGCTCTCCGCTTGTCCTGTCTACCAGAGCGAATCCCCACAACATCCATAACATTTATATTTTTTCCTTGTGTAACAGGCAGTGGGTGTGGACACCCTGCACTAACTAACTGCTTTGTCTTAAGAGCTTTTTTTTTTTTTAATTGTTTATTTTATTGATTTTTAATCAATGAAAAAATGGTACAGGTACTTTGTCTCATTGCACATTCGCAAGAGTCTTAAGAGCTTTATCCTGGCAGTCCCCTGGTTTTCACCCTTTAACCCTTATACAGTGATCTGGTCTTTGTTACAGGGGAGCCACCAGGTTCTTACCTCTTGAAATATTAGTTGGCAACTGACCTAAGGGATTTAGAGACACTGGTTAGAGGCACCAAGGGACCAGGCAGTATTCGCAGTCTGTAAACAGGCACAGATCAGGACAGTCTGAGTTTGTGAAATTCCATGAAACTAATCCGAGGTCAGGGCAGGGAGCAAAAAGTCAGTGTTGTAGGCAGGCTAGTGTCAGTACAGGCAGGGGAGTATCGGAGTCGGTTAACAGGCAAAGGTAGGCAGACAATCAGAATAGTACACCTTCACTGGTAGACAACAAGCAAGGTACTTGAGCTCAGACACCCTCCCACTGGAGAATTTGCTGTAAATATCCTGAGACAACCAGAAAGCTTGTGCTAAACAGGGAAGCACAAGCTGCGGCCTGCAAGAGAGCCATGAGACTCCGGGGGCCTTGCCCACTGTGGGTGAGAAAGAGATGGGATAGCGAGTCGCAGAGGGGGAAAGGTGAGTAATGCAGCACCTGTGCCTGCCTGGGAGAGTGTTGCAGCGGCATGCTAACACCTTGTAGGAACTGTGTAGGGGCTTGTTTTTCTGTAGGGTGCGGTGTTGTTTTTATTAATACCATTTTGCTATACATATAAGTTTTGGTTTTGGGAGTCAAGTTTACCTAAAATGGCAATTTTACAATTGTGTTTTTTTTTGTTTTTTTTTATATACAACATTCACTGTCTGAGATAAAATAACATGATATTCTAATATTTTGGACATTTACAGGCAAAACTCTTTTGTTAACTCTTTTTTGTGTTTATATTTGTTATAAGATGCACAAAAAGTTTGTTTTAATATTTGTGGCTGTTTATATATTTTTAAAACTTTTAGTCCCTTTAGTGGACTTGATTATGACATGTACGTTACATTAAGCTCCACTATCCAGCATTTGACACTACCGGCCATGTTATCCAGCATTATAGGAACAGAAGTGCTGTTCAGGACTCTTGGACAATAACAGGAAAGCAGAGACAAAGACAGGTTTCTGGCAATGGAGCTCAACTTTTCTGGGCAGTGGGTGTCAGTACATTTTTCCGGTACCTAAAGAGGCAATAGCTTTAACATTACAAAGAGTCTCTTACTAGGAAGTGGTGGTGACGTCGAACATGTCTTAGGTTTCCAAACACTTTTCCTCATCTAGCTCGCTTCTGCAGAGGACACCTCACTCCGCCTCACCTCACGTGTAGTACCTGAGGCTGCTCACCACACCTCACTCAGCATCCCAGCCTTTTCATACTGAGGAACCAGTACACCCTTGTGGTTCCCTAGGCTTCTCACCACAACCACTGGCTTGTCTGGAACACGACTAGCTTATAACCACTCTCTGGACTACTCCCAGGTGGGTCATGTAGCCTCACACATAAGTGCCCATGCTGTTGAGCCAGGGTAGTGCGCCCCTTCCCTTACTAATAATGTGCGAGCCAGCAATTTCTGTGCTTAAGCTCCACCCATATGGGGAGATCAGCGTCCCTGTGCTCTCGCTCTCAGACATGGTGTTGGCACTTCTGCACCTCCACCAACATGGCTCCTGTGGACAAACGCTCACTCAGAAATGTCTCAGACAACCACCACTGGCCACACCCTTTCCCCTTCACTATATAATAAAAGGAATTACATTTCCTAAGAAATTACAACGGCCGATTAGTCCTCAAAGCAATAAGCTACTGGCCAGACAATTGGAAGAGGCTCATCTCACTCCTTACAGTGCTGTAACCGAGATGACCAAACTGGATCAAGTATCCGCACCAATAATAAAAATAACGCCAAAAATAACTGGCAGACCTGGACAAAGCCACTCACTATTTTTCATCTGCTTTGTGTGAACATAATTTTCCAAAATGTTCTCTGCACTATTGCATGTAGTCACTGCAGGGAATTACTGCAGCAGCCAAGCTTAAAAATAAGCAGCTCTGGCGAAAGTATCCTCTATCCACGAGATCCAGCATGATTATTTAGGCCCTGCCTAGCAAGCCAGCCCTCACAGAGCCTGTTCATGAAAAGGTCCAAAGGACTATCTTATAGAGAATCACTGTGGAAATCCCTGCTTTAACCTTTATAGTCCACTGGACATTTGCAGCAATATGGCGGAATGTTTCAAGCAAGTTTTAAGAAGCTAGATTCCTAAATGAAGACTTGCTGTAATGAGAATCCAGTAGAAGATATCAATTATAGACTAGGTCTGTTAGAGATTGCATTAATGATTATATCTAAACTACTCACCTCATTCAGCACGGCGCAATTAAGAATATTTCCTGCAATAATTACTATAATTAACTGTATCTTAATGTGTGTATCACACGTCTTGAAAACAATGTAACCGGCTTCCTATTGTGGCGGGTTCATCCCGTCTAAAACGTCTTTCTGCTGATACCTCTCACGCACAAGTCTTTGTTGCGAAAATATCATTGTAAAAATATTTGTCAGTGAAGGATTGAACAATGTGAATTAATTGGATTATGCCGATGTCAAATCTCCCTATGCATCTCAGTAGCCCGGTTTTAATCACTACTGTAAACATTACGGCTCCGGGGCATAGTTTTAATTTGGGTGTCTTCCTAATGAAAAGAAAAAAATAATTGTTTTGCCAGGATTTAATAATAAGCAATAAAATCAGCCAACCAGATTTTACCTCTGCATTCAATCTGTTTTTATTATAAACAGTTTTTGTTCATTTTTTTCTATCTCCAGCAAAGATAAAGCACATTTGACTAATAAATATTTCACTTTGCTTATGAAGGACTAATGTTGTCATCGGAAAATGGAAATATATTTCCTTCATGCCTCATTATCGTTTCATGGTCGTAATGGCAGTCAGGCAATAGGATATTTACAAGCGGTTTAAAAGACATTTATTCAATACATTTCCCTGAAGGGCACCTCCGCCTATAGATACATTATGCTTTTGTCTACTTTGCTTTTGTTTTAAAATCAGTCTTCTTGATTCTTGGAGTTCATGAAGGATTTATATTGTCTATAGAAATAGTTCCACCATATTCCCTCAAAATTCTAGATGGCTGTCACACTTAAAGGCTATTATGGACACCTTAGTTTTTTGATTGTTCATTTGATTTCTAAATTTAAAAGTAACAACTTTCTAAATAGTCTTTATTTGAAATTTCCTATCATTTGTCCTCTGCAGATTGTGTGCAACTCCTTCACCTAGTTGGCGGTTCTGCAGAATCTGATATAAATCCAGCAGAGTTCTGCTTCTGTTTCTGACGACTCTCTCTGCTCCTCCCCTCCCTTCTCTCAGAGTTTTAGATAGCAGCAGGGAGGAGGTTGTACGCAGCAGATGTGTGATAAAGGCGGAAACGAATCCAAGAAGATAGCTTACACAGGCTAGGGAGGAAAGCACGCGGAAGGCAGCAGAATCCAAGATACACAGGATACACAGACTGCACATCCAGCACATATTACTAGCAGGGACACCCCCACATGAAAAGATTTGAAACTAGGAGCAGGTTGCAAACTGAAAATGAAAGCAGGAATGAAAATTGCAGACTGAAACTTAGTGCATTTATTTTAAAGGTAACCATTAACATATGTAAAAATCATCACTCCTTTAAAAGGCTTTTCCAGGCTCCTGATATTGGTGACCTGTCCTCAGGATAGGTCATCACTATGCAATCAGTGAGGGTCTGACAACCGGCACCCCCATAATTAGCTGTTCCCCGCAGCCTCTGGCACTGTTTTAGCACTTTGAATGGAACAGGAAGTAGACAGCTCTGTTCAAAGTGAAGTGGCCGTGCTGCAGCTCTGCTCCCATTCATTTCAGTGGGAGATGAGCTGCAGTAACCCAGCACAGCCCACTACACTTTGAACCGACCTGTCTGCTTCCTGCTCCATTCAAGAGCTATTTCCGATGCCTGAGGCTGCAGGGAACAACTGATCGGTGGGGTGTTGGATCCTCACTGATCAATATTAATGACTTATCCTAAGGATAAGACATCAGTCATTCGCCTGGAAACCCTATTTAAGTTGCTTGGCTTCAAACTCTGTTTGGAGATGCTTAATTGGCTTTCCAGGAGAAAAGTCAAAGACCAGAGGCAAACCTTATGTTACCAGATTGGGTGCGTACATTGATTGAGCTGGATCTCAGCAGCTGCATTGGGGTCGTCTAATGTATGCCCTTGATTGCAGAGCATCACAATTATTAATTAATTAAAGTAAAACGGTGTATTCACAGGGGTGTGTATATATGTATACTCCTTACTGATCTCTGATTCAAGGTGACATTTGCCTGGTCGCAGGACATCTCGCTCCCTTTACCCGCCCCTGACTAAACAGTCAAAACTATTATTTTATCGTATCAATAATTCTGCTCACGCTTATAATATGGTGTCATCAGCAAATACAAAATAATGGCTGACATTCAGCACTGCATGCAAAGAGCTCATTTTAAGATCCATCCCATCTCTCCAATGTATAATCTGCCAAACTCTACACATCGCTTTGCAACACAAGAAATAAAAAGCAGAGCATCACAACAGCTGCCCAGGACGGCTCCCGTCCAGGTGTACAATAAAGTGCCTACCGCCTGTAAGAACTTAAAGCTGCTTACTAATCAAGAATGAACGCTTTCTGCTGCGCTAGGCTAGCTGGAGCAATCATAAACTATTGCCCTTTCCTCATTTATTTTGCTTGGAAACTATTATTTTTATAACTGTATAATATATGACTTTTTTGAGAAGCATTTTCTTGACATCTGTTTGTTGTGGGGTTTTTCATAGCCATTTGTGTGTGACTCTCTGAACTGTGACATTTTGCTCCAGAATTTGTTAACTGATCTTAATTAAAACTGTCCTTTGTCCTTTTAAATAGATTTCTCATTTTTCAGTTTGTGCTGTGTTTAGATTCTGCATTAGGATATACTGAGATAAGCTCTAAACTTAAAACAGCCTGCTTCGTATTGTGTAAATCCCACCAAAACAGCTTTGACCCGTTACCCCTTGAGCCCTCTTATGGTGTCCAGCTTTAATTGTTATGCAATTTTTGCTAAAGTTGCTCTTCTGTGTAATTGGACCACACAAACTAGCCTTTGTTTCTTCAACAATTTTTGTACATACTAACCAGTGCATACTAGTAACACCACAGCTAACCCTCTTGGTCATATAGAGGGTCTATGTGCCTTCATCAGACTCCTCTGAAGCACCTCCCTGTGTTGTAAGGGTATTTTACATAATTAAGTACTGATTGGTTTTGTCCCTTTTAATTATTACATCACCTGCTATATTCTTTGTAATGATATTCCTTGTAATGTATTGAGTTAGGGGTAGTTAGATAACACATCACTCCCATTGTGCTGAGAAGGCTGCATTCCTGAGTAATTATCTTAGAGACATGCATGCAGCACACTAGACATACTTAGGAGGAGCGGCTGAAAGGTATAAGCTTTTGTACACAAAGACAAATAACTGGAACTCCGCTGAGAACATCATCCAGCTTAGGCTACTTTCACACTGGCGTTTTTGGATCCTTTCAGGGATCTCACAAGCGGTCCAAAACGGATCAGTTTTGCCCTTAATGCATTCTGAATGCATAAGGATCCGCTCAGAATGCATCAGTTTGGCTCCGTTCTGCCTCCATTCCGCTTTAGAGGCTGCAGCGTTTTGGTGTCCGTCTGACGAAACTGAGCCAAACGCATCTGTCCTGACACAAAATGTAAGTCAATAGGGACGGATCCGTTTTCACTGACACAATCTGGCACAATAGAAAACTGATCCGTTCCCCATTGACTTTCAAGGTGTTCAAGACGGATCCATTTTGTCTATATTAAAGATAATACATAATTGATCTGTTCTGAACGGATGGATGTGGTTGTATTATCTGAACGGATATGTTTGTGCAGATCCATGACGGATCCGCACCAAAACGCCAGTGTGAAAGTAGCCTAAGCTGTTGTAAGTCATTATCTCTCACTTGTGCTCTGACGTGGAGACAGGAGTTCAGTTCCATTTTGTATTGTGTAGGCCAGGTGATTGAATATTATTTATTCTGTATATAATTTGTCTGTTTTATCTTATATTTTACCCCACTTAGTAAATATATTTATCACTTAGCCAGTGTGACACAGTGAAGGGTTGTGTTTGGCAAGGCAGGTATTTTCCTCCCAGCATGTGCGGCTCGGCCGGTTTCTAGCCAGGTGAAGTCAAATACCCGACCAGAGTTTAAGTGCCGGTCCGGGTTTTGGCAGAACCTGGCTGTAAATAAATAGGCAGCTGGGCTCAGCAGATATGTCTCTGTTTTGGGGATATAAAGCTTTGTGCCGTGCTGGAGGGCTGAGAGCAGCATGCTGGGGAAACAGGCCCCCTAAAGCCTGCTGTGGCCTACTGGAGGCAGAACTGCCAGCAAGGTGACTTGTGTTATCTGAACTTTCCATTGTGTGTGAATTAACACCAAGACTGCATGGTTACATGCTGTTTTGTGCAATGGTATATAAAATAGATGGTATCACAGGTCGCCCAAGGCGCACTCGGTCTCCCATCAGCCGCAGACCTGCTGCTTAGCTTCTGGAGCGAGGATCTGTGTTTGGCCTCGTTCACAGGGCGGCTTTGCTAGCTGGGAGGCTCCCTGCTCCTAGGTCTGCCTTGAGCGCCGAGCTGATCACTCGGTGCTCGACTTGTCTGTCTGTCGGTCATGTGACGCTGGCCACGTCACATGACCCTCAGACCCTACTATAAATACAGGCAGCCTGCTGGCCACAGGTTGCCTGTTAATTCTAGGTTCCTGGCTATTTGTTGGACTACTGAATACTCACCTGATCCTGTTCCCTTATGATCCTTTGCCTGCTCCTCCTGTACTGCGCATCCCTCCTGGTATTGTGACCTCGGCTCCCACCTGACTACTCTTTGCGCACTCCTCTGGTACTTCTCTATTCTCCTGGTATTTGACCCCCGCTTCTCCTGACCATTTTTTGCTTAACTCTTTGGACTGCGTAGCTCTCTTGGTTCTGACCCACTCCGTTTACGTTCCGTATTTTGTCTTGTCTGTCTTCCCTGCACATATCCTAAGTAAGGGACTGTCGTCCAGTTGCCCCCTGTCATCAGGACTCGTGAGGCAAGTAGGCAGTGCCAGGGGTGAGTGTGGAGCGCAGTGGTCACTATCCTTCCCCCTATGTGTGTGTGGACGTGACCGTTATTGAGTTACATTTTTAAAACATTTGTTAAACACAAGCATTAAGATGTTAAATAAAAGTGTTAAATAAAAACAATAAAGTGGAGAACAAATGTCCCATTAAATCTCCTTGGGAACACAGCTGAGGGATATGGGTCCCCTACAAATAATAAAATCAGATAATAAAAGTTAATAAAAGTTGGTAACCGAAAGTCAAATGACCAAAAGTGAATGGCTGATACTGGAACCAGTCCTAGAGTGCTAGCGATTTGTGTATCATATTGGGTGATCACATAAGGATTTCCAGCATATGTGCAAACAGTGCAGACAGTACAATATGTAAGATACTTTCGATATAATATTTAGCTTATTCGTGGTATCCCACGTTAAAAGCTTGTTGTGAATATCACCAACAACAGCGGGACAGAAAACAGAGAGTGTGTACTTATCTCTTCAG
The DNA here is from genome assembly GCF_014858855.1 of Bufo gargarizans. Classification (NCBI taxonomy): domain Eukaryota; kingdom Metazoa; phylum Chordata; class Amphibia; order Anura; family Bufonidae; genus Bufo; species Bufo gargarizans. Next base: position 113,726,183 of record NC_058089.1, read on the forward strand.
ATGCGATCTCTCATTCAGCCGTCCGCCAGTAGCCTCTGCAGCAGCGGGAAGACTGTACGCGGTAAGGTATGGTTAGTGCGTGTTCGGCGTCCCACGTGTCTCGCACTTCGGTTTGGAGTTAGGTGAATTGTTCAGCCCAGACAACTGAAATTTGGAGTCCCACGTACTACTAGGATCCTTTTCGGGTACAGCAAACACTGTTTACCTCTTCCTTGATTCTGTGGGTATTGTCTCCAGAGTGTGTGTCTTTTGGGCATTTCTGTGAAGCGCTTCACTTTTCTTTAGAAGTACGATTAAAGGTCATGTATAAGCATAATTTTACATAGCATCTAAATTGTTTCTCACTATGCAAGTATCTTGAAACAACACCAAACGCGTTTCGGAGTATTACTTTACTCCTTCATCAGTGGTAATCCTTGCATAGAGTCTTTGCTGGCTTTATATCCCTCCTTCTTAGGTTAGTTACAAAAGATGGACTGGATTTTGTTATAAGAAAGCTTTTAAACCGGGTTGCGGTTTTTGTGCGTTTTTGATGCGATTTTTAGGTTCTTAAAGCGTTTCTTAGCTATATAGCATTTAAATAGACTGTGGATCACTGTCAATATATTCTTTTTTCACAAGACCATTGCTTTCATAAAATTAGTTTCAAAACATATAAAAAAATCGCAAAATTTAAAATGTAAAACATACATATGTTTACCAATACTTCAATAACTATCATATACAAAAATGAGGATCAATAGTATGCTTATATAGTATACATGTAAAAACCACATATCTTGCTACATTCCAGTAAGCAGCATACATCTAGGATCTCTAGGATGGGGGGCCCTCCATCAAGGAGGAACCGCAGTGTTTTCAAACAACTAAACTGATGTAACCGCGTCGGTAGAGGGCACCCACCCAAAGCTCAAAGGAAACCAAAAATTTTGAAATCAGCATTAAACCCATCTGCTAATAGACTGACAAATTCAAAAATCCACCTGGATTCTGCCCTTGACATTCTGATGACGTGGTCGCCACTCCTCTGGATGTAGGAGAGGTTCATCGACTGGAGCCTTGTCGTAGGTCCAGGGTGGGTAGGAGACGGTTAGACCTCAACAAAGCTTCGGCGGTTCGTGAGGTCTGCAGCGCTTACGGTGTCAAGTGGAGTGCTTGGAGTCCTCGGGAAGCGCTAGGAGATTCTATCAATGGAGGTACCCGGTCAGGGTGCTAGGAGATCCGTTACAGCAGATTATAATTTATTTTTTTAATTTGCAAGTTCAAAAACAATGGATAATAGGTACACTAGACGTTCAATCATAGTATACTATTATTGATCATGATCAGGGAATCATAGCGATGAATTCCTTACTAGAATCCAGTGGAGATTTTGGAGAGAAACAGAAACAATTTTTGTTAGATGGAGTTAATTTTATATGAACCCATAACTATTTTTACTTTGAGGGGGAATACTACCTCCAGATTCGCTGTACTGCTATGTCATTTTGGGAACAACCTATCACCCCCAAGCTGGGGACAGACCTGGTGCTCTGGCATAGATACATCGACGATGTGATTTTTATCTGGCAAGGTGGGAAACCAGACTTGCTAACATTTTTAGAAGAGATTAACACTAATAATAATTTGTCCTTTACATCTAATATTAATAACCATTGTACAGAATTTTTGGACTTACAGATTACCATTGATGGAGATCACTACATGTGCAACACCTATCAGTGTCGGGCATATGTATATCTGCATATTAAGGTCTAACAATATTAGAACCAAAATGGAGATTCACATTACCTTTAAGAGGCCAAACTCTCTGTTGGAATAAGCCAGAGAAGATCATGATGGTCACTGGCATACAATGTATATTGTTTTAAAAGTTATTGCCAACAGATGTGGTATCTTAAGAGAATGTAATGGGTCTCACATAAACTGTCTCAACTACCGGGGTCAAGAGAGGTTATTGCTTAAAAACACTGGTTTCTCTAAACATATCAGTCTGAGGAACAATGGGTGTTATATAGCTAAGCCATAATCTGATAAGAGACGTCCATAAAACACATCTGGTGTGGAATAGGTATCTATTCATATATTCATATATATATATATTCCTGTGTACATTTATTTAGCGTTTGAACTTGTTAATGATTCATATATATTATGCAATATTAATGTACTATAACCAATTAATAATGTATCTTTTTGTATTGTATCTCACTGAGGGAATATAGAGAGCTAAGTTGTATGTTCTTAAAGAAGGATCTATTCAGAGGAACTGATGGTATTTCAAACATCATTACTCGAATAGCTGTGACAATTAGGTGTATACAAACCAGGGCAAAAGCTAGAAGTTTATGGTTCTCTTATCTGACCATAAATAAGATGGTCTGTTGACTGTCAAAATGGATCCGTGATGTCTGGGAAAGTGATCCTAAAGTGTCAGAAAGAGTACCTCCTAATTGATTTAAGTTGGGAGAGACCAAAGGTTAAGAGGTGTAATAAAGCCGGATATATATGTTAATTCTAAAAATTGCTATATGATACAACAGTGCCATCAAGTGGTAGATGGGCAGAAGGAATGCCAATTAAATGACATCATCCCCATGATTACCATACGTAACACCCACCTTATCTAATTGGAAATCCCTAATCCAAGAGGGGATGGGCATAGATAAGGATGTGGATATCTAAACCAGTTTTGGGGGAGAAAAAAAAAACTAAGATCACTTGAAAGATCACTTGAGACAAAGAGGACTTGAGCCAAACATCACTTGGAACTTCTTCAGGGAGAACACTTGGGAATTCATTCATCAGCATCACTTCACACGTCAGGAACGTACCTCAGGACGGGATAGATCTGAATCTTGGAAAGCTGGGTCCCTTCTAAAAGCTCTTTATCCCAAAGCAAGGGGTAATGTATAATCCATTTTATTTGCAGTAATTATAAATCGCTCCAATTGGCATATAGTTGAGACCCCATTATTAGTGGGTCAATAGTGTTAAAACAATAATTTTATGGGAAATTTTAATGAACGTGCATATCATTAGAATTTCTGTAATATTGCTGTCAGAGTGGAATCTCTGATCGGATTTTATTATCCGTAGTTAGGTCAACGGGCGTATTTATAAGGTGTCTCTTACTGCCATATTCTCTGATTGAGCATAAGGGATTTTCCACAGATTCATTTCTATTGTTTTTTTTGCTGTTGTTGCATTATAATATTTTGATTACCAGTATATTAATCGGTAATAATTTGATAAAAAGGAAAAGTAGTATGGTATTGTACTTCAGTCAGCCTGTAAACGGTGGAGCACCATCTTATGGTCAATTTTGATATATCTTTGTATTCATTTGTATGCCATTTGTACTGCTTGTATTTATAATAAATTATATTTTGTATAATTAATTGCACCCTGTTTCATTAGCTGCACAAATTAACTTTAGATCTCATCAATAAAAGAACTGGCGTTTATATGTCCGCCAATTAAATTTCCATTTTTTTATTTTTTATTTTTATTTTTTTTCATAAAAAAATATGAAATCATAATTTTTATAATTTCATATTTTTATATATGATAAATACCCGACATCAGAAACCTGTTGCAAAGAATAATTGTATTTTTTTCTTAAGCTGCCATCTCCCTAGGTGGCTGCTAAATATTCCTCTTGGTCAGTTCCGTAGAATAAAGAGGATCTGTACAAATAATGAAAAATTTGATAAAGAAGCCATAAAAATGAGAGATGAATTTAAAAAAAGTATTGGATAATGCCCTATAAAAAGTAAAAGAAATGGATAGAAGAGCCTTCTTTACAACCGGTATGGATATCTCTAAGAAAAAACAAGAAGAAACACCCCGTATAATTCTTCCCTATAATGCACAATGTAAAAAGATTGGACACATAATAAATAAACACTGGCACTATATTCAAAAAGATGAAACAATAGGATCATTAATATCAGATTCACCACAAATAGTATACGCAAGAGCCCCAAATTTTGAACTAAAGATAGCCCCCTCCATTAAACATCCTAGAAAAAGTGGTTTATGTATGCACAGGTAGTTAAACATAAGTGGTTTCCACAGATGTGGAAGATGTATCAATTGCAGGAACACATCATTTCTGAAAAAAATTAAATAAAATAGACTCAACACAGAATTCTTTTACTTTTGAGATTAAACTTTTTTTTAACATGTAATTCCTGCAATGTTATTTATATATCATTCAGTGTCCATGTTCTACACAATATATTGGAAGGACCAAAGGAGCTTTGAAAACCAGATTAGCAGAACATGTTACAAATATTAAGAACGGATTTGAGAAACATTCTCTATCCAGACAATAGACCCAAAGGGACTTACCTTTGGTGCACCTAAACAAATAGATCGGCACTGGAGGGCAGTCTATTACCAGATGGGTTGAATGCCGGTTAAGACATTTTTGGTTTCCTTTCAGCTTTGGGTGGGTGCCCTCCACCGATGCGGTACCTCAGTTTAGTTGTTTGCAAACACTGCGGTTCCTCCTTGATGGAGGGACCCTAGAGATCCTAGATGTATGCTGCTTACTGGAATGTAGCAAGATATGTGGATGTCGAAGGACAAGACATTTGTGTTTGCACAATTTATATGTATACTATATAAGCATACTATTGATCCTTGTTTTTCTATATGATAGTTAATGAAGTATTGGTAAACATATGTATGTTTGACATTTTAAAGTGTTTAAAATTAAGCAAATTTTTTATATGTTTTAAAACTAATTTTATGAAAGCAATGGTCTTATTGAAAAAATAATATATAGACAGTGATCCACAGTCTATTTAAATGCTATATAGCTAAGAAACGCATAAAGAACCTAAAAATCGCACAAAAACCGCAGCCCAGTTTAAAAGCTTTCTTATGTCAAAATCCAGTCCATCTTTTGTAACTAACCTAAGAAGGAGGGATATAAAGCCAGCAAATACTTTATACAAGGATTACCACTGATGAAGGAGTAAAGTAATACTCCGAAACGGGTTTGGTGTTGTTTCAAGATACTTGCATAGTGAGAAACAATTTGGATGCTATGGAAAATTATGCTTATACATGACCTTTAATCGTACTTATAAAGAAAAGTTTAAGCGCTTCACAGAAACGCCCGAAAGACACACACTCTGGAGACAATACCCACAGGATCAAGGAAGAGGTAAACGGTGTTTGCTGTACCCGAAAAGGATCCTAGTAGTACGTGGGACTCCGAATTTCAGTTGTCTGGGCTGAACAATTCACATAACTCCAAACCGAAGTGCGAGACACGTGGGACAACGAACACGCACTAACCATACCTTACCGCGTACAGTCTTCCCGCTGCTGCAGAGGCTACTGGCGGACGGCTGAATGAGAGATTGCATCTGAAGAGATAAGTACATACTCTCTGTTTTCTGTCCTGCTGTTGTTGGTGATATTTGCAACAAGCTTTTAACGTGGGATGCCACGAATAAGCTAAATATTATTTCGAAAGTATCCTACATATTGTACTGTCTGCACATATGCTGGAATTCCTTATGTGATCACCCCATATGATACACAAATCGCTAGCAATCTAGGACTGGTTCCAATATCAGCCATTAACTTTTGGTCATTTGACTTTCGATTACCAACTTTTATTAACTTTTATTATCTGATTCTATTATTTGTGGGGGACCCATATCCCTCAGCTGTGTTCCCAAGGAGATTTAATGGGACATTTGTTCTCCACTTTATTGTTTTTATTTAACACTTTTATTTAACATCTTAATGCTTGTGTTTAACAAATGTTTTAAAAATGTAACTCAGTAAATGCACTTTAGATTTCTGTGTGACTCTGACTGCTGAGTTCCCATCTATTTTATATACAATTCCTCAATATTTTCATTGATTTGGGTGCATCAATTTTAGCTGGAGCACCTATCCATCCCTACAATATGGTGAGCCATCCCATATATCCATTATATATATATCCAGTCTGTTTTGTGTAATTGCCTTAAGTTTGAATAAACACTGACGTTTTGATTTAAGAACTTGTATTTTGCCTCTGCCCTGTGCCTGCTTACCCTTAACAGAGCGAAACCCCACAACTGCTTAAGCCTATTTTTTTTTCAAATTGTTGAATTCACATTAAAACATCCCTCATACACGGTGAGCAGGAGGCTGTATGGTGGAAAAAGGAGCCTCGCTTACTACAGTCCTGATCAAAAGTTTAAGACCACTTGGAAAATGGCAAAAAAAATCATATTTAGCATGGCTAGATCTTACCAAGGTTCCAAGTAGAGCTTCAACATGCAACAAGAAGAAATGGGAGTGAGACAAAACATTTTTTGAGCATTCAATTTAATGAAAACGACGAATAAACTGTAACAGGCTGTTTTTCAGCTGATCTAAATTTTAGGACCACATGCCTTTAAAAGACCAAATCTGTGCAAAGATGTGGATTCATTGTCATTTTCTGTCAGGTAGTCACACGTTGTGATGGCAAAAGCAAAAAAACTCCCTTTTTGAACGTGGTCGGGTTGTTGAACTGCATAAGCAGGGTCTCTCACAGCGCGCCATCACTTCTGAGTTGGGATGCAGTAAGACAGTCATTTGGAATTTCTTAAGTGATCCTGAGGGTTATGTAACAAAAAAGTCAAGTGGAAGACCCAAAAAAAAATTCATCAGCACTGAGTCGGAGGATCCAATTGACTGTCCGTCAAGACACTGGACGATCCTCGACCCAAATTAAGGCCCTTACAAGGGACTTCTTCCAGGAGAATAGCATTACTCTTTTGGCCCATCCTGTGTGTTCCCCCGATCTAAATACAATTAAGAACCTTTGGGGATGGATGGCAAGGGAAGTTTGCAAAAATGGACAACAGTTCCAGACAGTAGATGGCCTTCGTGCGGCCGTCTTCACCACTTGGAGAAATGGTCCCACTCACCTCATGGAAATGCTTGCATCAAGCATGCCGAAACAAATTTTTAAAGTGATAAACAATAACGGTGGAGCTACTCATTACTGAGTTCATGTTTGGAAGTTGGATTTCTGTTTTGAGGGGGTTTAGTTTTTTTTGGGAGGTGTGCTCCTAAACTTTTGATCAGCTGAAAAACAGCCTGTTTCAGTTTATTTGTTGTTTTCATTAAATTGAATGCTCAAAAAATGCTTTGTCTCACTCCCATTTCTTCTTGTTGCATGTTGAAGCTCTACTTGGAACCTTGTTAAGATCCAGCCATGCTAAATAGGATTTTGATCAGGACTGTATATAGTATGGAGCTGAAGACACCTTGTGCATTGTGTTGGTACCAATGGAACACAACTTGATTCGGTTACATTTCAGTGTTTTTTTTCTGCTGGTGGATTTTCATCACCGATAGTTATGATTCCGATGCATTAATGTAACCGAATTTGTCTAAACTCAAGTTTAAGACCCCAACATTCCTGCCTGTACAAAGTATTTGCAACCAGCCCTCCATTGAAAGAAACTACTTGGTACTTGTCTTAGCGGCTGCAGTGACCAGGCTAGGACAGATGGGGTGGCTTGTGTTACTCACTTGGAGACCCAGTCTGCTAATAACTTGCCTGTCAGCAAGGACATTTTATGTAGATTGCAAGTTGTTTCCTGTACGGGTTCGGGCAGCTCCATGTCAAGAATTGACATTGCTTTGGTGAATGAGCAATGTAAAAACTTTATTAAAAAGTTCTGTTATGAGGTTAGATCTTTGTCAGATCATTCCTCGCTGCTGCTAGAAGTGGCTTGGTATGGTAGCGACCATGGAGGGACATCCCTCATGAGACTTAATCCATGTTGGTCGAACATTATGAATATTTATGACCAGGTTAAGAAAGAGATCCTTCTTTTTGGCAGTAGAATTATGGATCTACTAGTGCTCTCTGGGTATGTAATGCCTTAAAGGTCTTTATTTGTATGCTGTTTATTAATAACATAACATTCCTACGGAAGTCCTTTGGTCTAAGAGAAAAAGCTCTAGTCATAGTGACATAGTTTATAAGGCTGAAAAAAGACAACTGTCCATCTAGTTCAGCCTGTTTCAATGCTTCCTCGTCACCCTCCTGTTTTAGCGATTTAAAAGCCCTTTTTTTTTTTTTTGTCATTTATTGCTTTCTTTACATTTCTATTTATCCACATAGGTTTTTTTTTTCTTGTTCCTAACCCTTTTATTCCCATAAGGTATTTACCTCTCACAATTAGATTTTAGGATTCTTTTAAAAATATCCCATTTTGTGGCTGTATTTTTATTTTTGAGGACTTTGTCCCAGTTAGGCTACTTTCACACTGGCGTTTAGGCTTTCCGTTTGTGAGATCTGTCATGGGCTCTCACAAGCGGTCCAAAACGGATCAGTTTTGCCCTAATGCATTCTGAATGGAAAAGGATCCGCTCAGAATGCATCAGTTTGCCTCCGATCAGTCTCCATTCTGCTCTGGAGGCTGCCTGCAGCGTTTTGCTGTCCGCTTGACGAAGCTGAGCCAAACGGATCCGTCCTGGCACACAATGTAAGTCAATGGGGATGGATCCGTTTTCTCTGACAGAATCTGGCACAATAGAAAACGGATCTGTCTCTCATTGACTTTCAATGAAGTTCATGACGGATCCGTCTTGGCTATGTTATAGACATGACTGATGCATGCGGTTGTATTATTGTAACGGATCAGTTTTTGCAGATTTATGATGGGTTCGCCCAAAATGCGAGTGTGAAAGTAGCCTTAATTAGGCCTATGGCCTCTCTTAGTTGGCTAAATTTAGCATTTTTGAAGTCTGGTATTTTTGTTCCTCCCTGAAGAAACACTCTTTTGAATAATAATTGGAAGGTTATTACTTTATGATCACTATTTCCCAGGTGTCCCCCGACCTGCACATCTGTTCTTCTGTCAGGACGGGCGCCTATTTAAAGAACACTGGTTTAGAGAGAAACCTACAGAATTAAGGAAATGTGTGAAACAAATCAAAAATATAAGGACTTTCTGTTAGAAAAATCTCAAGAGAAGATCTTTTTCTTGGGACTGAATTTCTTTTGTGAGGCAGATAGGCCTGGGAGACTATTAGTGGGTATTATTAAGAATCAGGAAGATAGGTGTGGGATTGGCAGGATTCTGTCCCCTGGGGGAAGGACGGTTAGTGGGCAGGAAGAGATTGGACAAAATAGTTTAACTTTCTTTTCTGATTAATATAAAGCGGGAGTTAAGGCATCTATTGAGGAGATTGGTCAATACTTGAGCCATTTATCCCTCCCTGAATTATCAAAAGAGCAAAGAAAGGCGTTAGATGCACCGATAACATTGGGAGACTTAAGGGCAGCCCTAGCTTTAGTAAGGTGAAATACTTCTCCAGGTTCGGACAGAATTCCATTCTAAATTTATTAGACATATGGAGAGGTGATTCTGCCGCAGTTATTTACAGTTATTGATGAATCTATTAGGGAGAGTAGACTACCTAATTCTATTTCTGAAGCCATTATTACTCTAATTTAAAAAAGAGAAGGATCCTATGGAACAGGAGTCATATCAGCCAATATCTATTAAATACGGATGTGAAAGTGATAGCAAAGATTTTAGCTGCTCGATTGGGAAAAGTAATAACAACGTTAATACATCCCAATCATCATGATTCATTGCGGGGATCCTGCTCTGTTCTCTCTCTAGATGCCAGCAAGGCGTTTGACAGGGTAGAATGGGACTTCCTCTGGATGGTGAATTATCCATATTGTAGGAATTTGGTTATATGTCGGGTCTAGAGATTAATTAGGCTAAGACCGTCCTCTTCCCATTAGATAGGGCACATCTGCCAGTATAGATGGTGTGGTGATGGGTACAGTATAACTGCTGGTAGGCGTGTATATCCCACCCAGATACCTTAACTAAAATCCAGAAAGCTGCAGTGTAGTTTGCTGAGACAGTTTTTGACTGGGGGATAGGTTTGGTCGTGGGATCTGCCAGTCCACACCCTTCCACTACATGTATTGTTTTTTGCCAGTGGTGATCGCAGGTGAGGCTTGCTGTAATCAAGGAGGAATAAAACAACCCTCTGTGTATGACTTAGAGCCAGAAAGGCTGAGGAAGCCTGAGAGGCTCTGTGTGGTCTCAGCCAAGAGGGCTGAGGGGCCACAAGGCTTTGTAAAGCCTGAAGTTTGGGTGGGGGGGGGGGGGGCGGCCCAGCGAAGCATACGGAAAGAGGGTCGTATGGTCAGAGTCAGGAGGACTTCTGGACCATCTCCCCCCAACGGTGCTGGTGTGGTCACAGCCTGGAGGCTGCTTGACCGTATATGGCTGAGGAAGCCTGATCTAATCCTGTGTGTGAACGGTGCTCTATAGGTGAGTTAGAGACAGCACGTGTATTAGGTAGAGCCCAGACGGTCAGGTGTTTATCTTTGATGTTTATGTGTGTGGTGCTGAAGTGCCAAAATAAAGCAAAATTTGTACTTGAACCCCATTTGTCAGAGAAGTCTGTGATTGCAACCCCTATGAGAGAGAGAGATCTCTTACAATGGGAATAAAAGTTTTGAGTACATCTGAATCATTTAGGTATCTTGGCATTGATGCCTTTAATCTCTAAAATGAGAGGGAAAATCTCTACGTGGCTAAAGTTACAAGTTCGCAAGCGGATAGAACAGCACTTATAAAGATGGAGGTTTTGCCGCAATTTTTATATGTTTTATGAGTATTGTTTATTTACACTTATCGAGAAGCTTCTGAATGAACTAATATGGGGCAGAAAAAAGGTGAGGATTAAGTTAATATACTTATAGAAGCCAATATCCCAGTAGGAGTGATAGTCTCTTCCATTTGATAAAGGTTATTTTATGGCCTCTTGTCTTGAATGATTTTGGAGTGGAGAAGCAATCCTGCACTGGTGCATATGGTGAATATGTCTCGTTTTGATAATATATTTACACTTTTGGAATCAGGGCTATTGAGATGTGGAGACTTTGAGGATAGACCAATTAATATTTTGCTGTGTAAATGTTAGGCCTCTTTGAAAGTTATGTTGGTTATACATGATTCTTTTTCTCACCCCTCTTTGGTATAATGAATGCTTGAATTAGTTTTTTTTAAAGGACACAAGTGCGTAGCACAAGTTGTCAAAAATGGAAAGATTTTGGCATGTGAGAAGCTCAGCACTTAAAGAGTTAGGGTTTAGTCGATATTTACAATTACACTCTGCGTTTGAAAGCTCTAATAACAAATCACTTTTTTATATTCAGTCAAATGAATGTGTGGAATTATTGGTAAATGATAAGGGTAAATTGTTACTAAACAGATATCTCAGGTCGATAGTTTTTCCTAGTCAAAAGGCTTGGATGCACAAAGTCTCTGGTTTGGATAAGGAAAGCTGAGATAGGATCTATAATAATTTAGGTAGTTTTGACGGATACCGTACCCCGACCGACGTCAAATACGTAGAGCCAGCGAGATTCGGTATAGTCACTGGTTACCAAGGCGTGACGTTACGCCGTCCCTGAGGAGCAGATAAGGTCAGCTTGGTACAGTGTTCACAGACTCCTCCTGTCCACACGTGCATGGAGAGTCAACGAGCTGAGGGAGCCTTTTCACTGCCCCAGTGAAACAGCACTTCCTCAGCCCGGGAAGACTGCCACCAGCTTCTCGTTTGATATAAGCCCGGTCCACTAACGGGATTATATAGGGTAAGAAACCAACCCGCAGTAGCGTATAACTTGAAACACAGATGTGGGGATTTGTGATTGAGATACCAGACAGCACAAGATTAAATTATACATTTAATTGCCTTAAGGGCTCACTAGACACAACACAATATACACAGAAAATATATACAGTTGTCTGAGTGGTAAATGTAAAGCTTGGCTGTAGTCACATGGGAGGCAGTGATGTCAGCCGTTTCCAGGTCCCTTCCAAACACGTATGCAGCGTGACCCCCCTTCAGAAGAAAAGACACGACCACTTGCAGGCAAAAGCCTTTTGACCTGTAGCCGGCCCCTCCCCTCCCAGCGTCTGGGAGGAGTCCACTCCCCCTCTTCTGGGGCTGGCATCAAATGAGCCACAAAACCGATTAGGGCTCATGGCTCCAGACCAGAATGTCTCAGGGAGGGAGTTCTGGGACCAATGAATCTGCCTGGGTTCCAGCTACCAGTATAGTCCAAGCATGGTACCGTTATTTGGTTTCTGTGGGGAGATATGTATATCCCCCCCCCCCCTTGCCTTGCCACCACCAAACTATGACCACGGGCCTGTTCATCGTAGCCACAGGGACACAAATATCTGATTTATGTCTGTGATGGATGGGCGATTCATAATTCCTTATGAATCGCCGATTCCATGATGTCTGATAAATTTGATTGAACTGGGGAATGGCCTAGACCCCCTGCAGGGAAGCTTTCCTGCAGGATCCGTGCTATCTGAATGGAGGTGAGAAATTGTAAACAAAGGTGGCCTGATAGAAGTTCTCTGCCATTTGGCTGGGCTTTGAAGCAGGGCCCCCCTGTGGAGTTCACTACCTCTGCTATCTGACAGCAGATGGCGGGTGTGGGAACATGGCTGACATTAAATAATAATCAACTTTCCTCACAGTAGTGTATTGAAATGTTTTAATCATGTTTTGGTTCAGTTTAAAGTAATTAATAGACTGTATGTGACCCCAATCCTAATGAAATAAAATGGAGATTCAGCAATATGTCATAGATCCATCTTCTGTGGCCCTGCCCAAAAGTGAGCCATTTTGGCAATTAGTGTATAAAAAGATAGACGATAATCTCAAGATGCAAGTCCCCTTTACTATTCACTGTGCAATCCTTGGTAATTTAGCTTGAAAATTTTAAAGGGTAGAAAAGAGTTTCTCACAAAAGTGTTCTTAGTGAGACAGTTTTTTGCCAGAAGTTGGATGTCAACTAAACCGCCATGTATATTAAAGTGGGAAAATCTAACATGCATAGTGAAAGGATAGGAGAAATTTTCATACGCCAGTAAGAAAAAACACAATAAAATGAACAATGAATGGTCTGATTGGGATCCTAAGTAATGACTCTTTTATCATAATTTTTTATTTATTTTATTTTCCTTTTTCTCTTCAGCAGGGCAGTCATCGGGTAAGCGAGGTGGCAGGGTATTGGAAGGGAATAATGGACAATAAAGAAACTGCCTTATAACTGTAATGTTTTATACATTTATAAATAAAGATATATAAATAAAAAATAAGTTGTTTCCTGTACATTGTTGGTGCCAGCTGTCAAAGTAGTGTTGGATTCTTTGTTGGGCTGAAGCGATGATATCCTGGCCCTGCAAAAACAGAGATCATAAGATCCAGCATTACCCTAATGCCTTATCTGTAGTGAACTTTGGAACATATACCTGTCACTAGGGACCTGTGAATTTAAGGTTAAAGGCTACATCAGAATAGTGTCACCTGGTGGGTCCGCCTCAGTCCCATATATTCTCTCTTTGTATTCCATATTGCATAATTAAACTAGAAATTGCATGACACTGTATGTAAAATCGGCAAATGAACCTTGTATGCTTTAGAATCATGTGGATATCGGAGACTAATTTCAACTTCCTGTAAATTGTGTACAGGATTGTGTAAGCACAGACTGTGCAGAACTAATACCTCACCAGTATCCCTTATGTCCTAAGCAGTAGGATCCCGACAACCTCCCCTGCTCCTGCTTACTAATTTTTGGACCCCAAACTTTAGTTTCTAAAATGTTGATGACCAGTGTGAACGCTGATTTATTGTCTTTTTCTTTCCTTTAAGCCAAGGTGTTATTCACAGTTAGGGAAAAGCAAGAGAAAGCTGGTGGAACAGGGTTGAATCTACGTGTTGGAAGCCTTGGTTATCAAACTCATTAATCTACATGTCAAGAGGGTAGGAATGAATAATTGTGGGTACGATTTATCTGCCAACGTGATGGGTACTCCTCAGCTTTCTCTCCAAAGCGTTTTCATTGCACTGAGGAGCCTGATTATACTCATTGTCTCTCCGTGTTCCCGATCTGCTGGGGTGCTCGGCAATTCCAGGTCTCAGCAGCTCCGAGGACATTTGCGGTGAGACTTGACATCGCTTATCATTTTTTTGCATACACTTTTGTTTCTTCCCAGTATGGGAATATGATCGTTCCTCCGAACCCATTTTTCACACAAAGAACAACAAAAGGATTCTAGATTGTGTTGTGTTATTATATGGAAAATCAATCTGTAAAACTATAAAAGAAGGTAATGGTGATTTTTTAACTATGTATACCATGTAGTTGTGGAGCTAAAATAGAAATATATGCAGCTGCCTGGTGCCATGTGCAGTCCATTTAGTTTTACACCAGATAATTTGTGATATTTAATATTGATCCACTGCCTTATACTAGTTTTTCTGTATTTAGTCCAATGTACACTATTCTTCAGACACTGTTGTAGTGCACTGTACCCTTCTCATGTGGGCACTTTTTATCCAGGTTGTCCGTGTCCTGTGTAGTCTTTATTGGGTAGAAGACAAACAATATTGTTCACCATTATTGACAAAATTAACCAGAAGGTAAGGTGCAAAGTTCAATTACACCGTGTGCTGTCCTCATCCTTATGTCCGTTCCATAGCCCCATAAAAAAGATAAAACATGTCCTATTCTTGTCCATTTTGCAGACAAGGATAGGCATTGTTACAATGGATCCTCAAAAAAAAACTGATGCAACACGGATGACAATTATGTGAATGCATCCTTAAGGTCCCTTTACACAGGAACATAGTGCAGCAGATTGTCAGGAGGGAAGCATTCATTCCTGACAATCTGTTGCTCACTGGTGGAGGACACCTCTGCACTTACACGCTAATGCCATCGCTCTTCCCCATACTGTCTTATTTGCCAGCAGCAGATCGTGTTTACACACATGATTTGCTGCTGGCAAACACAATTTTTTGTGTGTGCACAAACGATTGAATTACCCAATTAACGAGTGTTTCGCTCTTTAATCGGGTAATTGGCGGTACATTTAAACTGCCAATCGCTAATGAGTGTTCTCGGCCCGTGTAAAGGTCCCTTTACCCTTAAAAGGGTTTTCCACTTTTTTTTATATTGATGACCTATCCATTCACTTGAATGGAGTTGAGCTGAAGTACACTGGCACAATCTTAACGCAGTGAACCTTATGCTTCTGGCTCCGTCCACTGTTATGCTGCTGGCGCCTGACACAGACGGCTGCTCAGTGAAGGTGGTGGGTGTAGAACCCCCACTGATCCGTTAATTTTGACAATCTTTCTGGGTACTGTAGTCCACCCATTCCAGTTATTACTTTAGTTGTGCAGTGTCCCACATATGTGTGAAAAGGGGACACTTCAAACATCTGAATATGTGTATTGAATCTCAATTTATGGTATTTTTTATTATCTGGCTGGCAGTGTCATTGCACCCATTCGCCCCTAGGTGGTGCTGGCACCGCATAATATATATATAGTGGGGTGTTTCTAGAGTGAAAGCAGAGAAAAGCAGTTTAGAATGTAGTTGATGAGAGGAGAAGAAGTAAGTCCATGGAGGACAGAGACAGGCCTAAGCCACCATGTAACTACTGTACTTTCCTCTGGGCCCTGATCAAGCCTAGAGAAGATCATTGCAGAAGACCAGCACCAGACAGTGAGTCTATAGAACAAGATGCAAGGAGACTAGTGATGGTAACAGCTAACTAAGGCTTATAGACCTCATTAGCACAAGTGATCAGGAGTAGCTTTCAGAGTGCTGGAACACAACCATTCAATTTAGTGATAATGAAAATTTGGCCTAACTTAACCTTCCGAGTGGTAGTGAGAAAACATAAAATCCGTTTCTAGATGAGTTTCCTGCCAAATAATGAAGCAGATGTGTTTGTGTTCGCGAGGGGGGCGCCCTTAAAGGAAAACTCCTAGATAAACAAATGTTAGCATCTTTAGTGTCAGTGTGCTGTGAAGTAAACATAGGATTCCTACCAGGATCCTTGCCTGCCAAGAGTCTACTCCTAAAAGGACAACTCCTCGAATACATTTGCCACTTCCAGATAATAGTATTACCAGTGAACTTATTGCTTATGCCATACAAAACACTTCTTATTGATGAACTGTACCAACTCTCCAGAGACTATTGATTGTTAGTAAATGTTCAACTGGTTCACAATTACCGACTCATCATTCTTACAACTGCTACTCTCAACATTTTCACCCAATGGTTCTGGCGTCACGAACCAGGGGCCCAGCCATAAGCTCCCTAAACATCACCACCATCAAGGGCACCTCAACCAACATCCAGCTGGTGTTCCCTGCAACGGAGAGTGCCCCGGAAGATCTCGTGCTGTCTTCCCATCCATTGCACTGCCATCCCCAAGGGACAAATAAACCGTGAGTACTACTATCCTCGGCACCTCATTCACTAGTATGTTCACGCCCAAAATAATCCTTAGAGAGCCCCGGCACAATGCCGTTGCCCTCCTCTGGACTCTCTGCAGCTCTGCTATGTCTGTCTTGTGCACAGGATCCCGTAATTGCACACAGTACTCCATGTGCGGTCTGACTAGTGATGTATAAAGTGGCAGGACTATGCTCTCATCATGTGATTCTTTTGATTCAACCCATAATCCTATTGGCATTAGCAGCTGCTGCCTGATACTGGTTACTATAGTTAAAGGAGTTGTCTACTTTTTTATATTGATGACCTATCCCCAGGATAGGTCATCAATATCAGATCAGTGGGAGTGACTCCTGGCACCCCTGCCAACTAGCTGTTTGAAGAGACCACAGTGCTCATGTAAGCGCTGCCTTCTCTTCACTACTTACTGCTGCAGCAGCCAGCAGGTAAACAGTGAAGAGAAGGCAGTGCTTGTATAAGCTCTGCGGTCTCTTCAAACAGCTGATTGGCGGGTGTGTCGGGAGTCAGCCATACTGATCTGTTAGTAATGACCTACCCCGAAAAAAAGGGGACAGTCCCTTTAAGCTTACTGTCAACTAGAATTCCTAGGTCCTTTTCCATGTCAGTGTTACCCAGGGTTTTACCATTTAGTATATACGGTTGACTTGCAATATTCATTCCCATGTGCATAACCTTACATTTGTTAGGCTAGTTTCACACTAGCGGCAGGACGGATCCGACAGGCTGTTCACCATGTCGGATCCGTCCTGCGGCTATTTCTCCGTGCCCGCGGACCGCCGCTCCGTCCCCATTGACTACAATGGGGACGGGGGCGGAGCTCCGGCGCAGCACAGCGCTGCACGGAGAAAGCCGCCGGACTAAAAAGCCTGACATGCATTAATTTTAGTCCGGCGGCCTTTCTCCATGCAGCGCCGTGCTGCGCCGGAGCTCCTCCCCCGTCCCCATTATAGTCAATGGGGACGGAGCGGCGGTCCGCGGGCACGGCGAAATAGCCGCAGGACGGATCCGACATGGTGAACAGCCTGTCGGATCCGTCCTGCCGCAAGTGTGAAAGTACCCTTAGTGTTAAACCTCATCTGCCACTTCTCTGCCCAAGACTCCAATCTATCCAGAGCCATCTGTAGCAGTATATCATCCTTTGTAGGGTGTATATTTATATATATATATATATATATATATATATATATATACACACACACAGTATACTGTCCTCTTTTGTATTAATTTATAAATATATTGAACAGAATAGGACCCAGTACTGACTCCTGAAGTACCCAACTAGTGACAGTGACCCCTCCAATACTGACCCCTGTGGTACCCACTACTGATTGTGACACCTCAGATACTGACCCCTGTGGTACCCCACTAGTGAACCAATCTGAGTCAGTTACTTACCCACATACAGACATTTTCCCCCAGTCCAAGCATTCTCATTTTATATATTAACCTTTTATGTGGTACAGTATCAAATGCTTTGGAGAAGTCCAGATATATACGACCAATCCCTCAAAAACCTGATACAACATTATATGCTTAGTTTATACTTTGGAATAGCATCTCTTAGAAAACCTTTAAGCAGTTTACCCACAACAGATGTTAGACTTACCGGCCTGTAGTTTCAGGGCTGTTTTTGACCCCTTTTTGAATATTGCAACCACATTTGCTAAGCACCATTCCCCTGGAACACTCCCAGTCCTTAAATATCAATAATATGTTGCTCTCTATGCTTAATTCTCCTAGGATACAAGGTTGCATGCTATTTGGACCTGGTGATTTATCTATTTACATTTTTTTTAAGATGCCACTGCATTTCTTCCTGGTTCAAACAGGCCACTTTTAATGGGGAGTTTACTTTTACATTCTACATTTCATCTGACAGTTCATTTTCCTCAGTGAATATAGTGTAGAAAAAAATATTAAATGCATTCGCTTTCTCCTTCTCAATCTCTATAATTCTTCCCTCCCTCATGTAAAGGGCCAACACTTTCAGGTTTATCCTTTTTACCATTTATACATTTGAAGGGTTAGTTTTACTCTATTTAGCAATGAGTCTTCTCTGTCTCCAGTTTGGCTGCCTTTATCTGCCTTTTATTGTACGTATTCTATTTTATTCCTTACAGTTTAGGATGCTTGTAGCCCTTTCACCCCAGAGGTTTTCAGCGTTTTTGTTTTTCACTCCCTGCCTTCTTGGGGCCATAACTCTTTTTTTTTTTTCGTTCACAAAGCCGTATGAGGACTTGTTTTGTACTTTCTAATGGCACCATTTATTATTGCATACGATATTATGGAAAGCTGAAAAAACTTCCAAATAGGGTGGAATTGGGTGTTTTTACGACATTCCCTATGTGGTTAAAGTCACCTGTCACCTTCGGGTCAGTATGATCATGGCGATACCACATTTATATAGATTTTCTTGCATTTCAATAATGAAAAAAATAAAAGCCTTCTCATTGGCATATTCTGACCCCTATATCTTTGTTGTGTGTACAAAGCTGTGTGAGGGCTAATTTTTTTAGCGGGGCAATCTGTACTTTTTTTATACCATTTTTGAGTGTATGACTTTTTGATACATTTTAATAATTTTTTTTATTGGAGGTGAAGTGACCGAAAAACTGTGAATCTGCCAGTTTCAATTTTTTTTTATTTCGCTGTTTGTCGTATGGGATAAATATTGGCAACATGGCAATGCCGTTTATGTTTATTTTGATTTTAGGGAAAGGGAGGTGATTTAAATTTTTATAATTTTTAAAACATTTATATATTTTTTTACATCTTTTTATATTTCCCCTAGGTAACTTGAACAAGCAATCATCAGATTACTTCTCTCATAGACCCATTGCTATTCGGTTGCAAAGGGGATTTGCGGGCAAATCTGTGACTTTTTCCTGCTAACGCCAGGTCTAAAAAAGGGGACGTCTCATTTATAATTTTCTTCTTCTGTTTTAGCAAAATTGAGAAAAATAAATAATGGATAACTTTGCATAAGTGCTTTGTGGTCACCTCCGAATGTGGGACTAGCTCTTCTGGTGGCCAAGGTATGGGTTTCATGTTGCATCCCATTGTCCTTGAAGACTAGTATGATAGATGTCTGATGGTTGGTCTTTCTCTTGTTTTCTCTCTGTGGCCATTTTTACTTGTCAGTGCCTACCATTCTTTTTATATTGCACTGCCCAAATGGCATCTTAGGTGACTGACTACTCTGCCTTTAGCCCTGGTTACCTGTGGTATTACAGTCCTATTTGGGTGAAGATGGAAGTTGCTGTTCAGCAATCTGGAGCATTATGTAGAATAGGGATCGAATGATTATCGGAGTTACTGATATTATCGGCCGATATTTTGATTTTCAAAGGTATCGGCATCTAACCTTGCCGATAATGCGTCCAGCGCGCTATCACAGAACATGAGCGCGCTAACAGCAGTGCGCTCATGTTCCCTCAGCGGCACAGGGGAGGAGTCACTCTCTCCCTCCCCCCTGTGCCATGCTGCCAATGAGAAGAGACGGTTGGAGGAGGGGCGGGCGCACTGCGCCACCAATGATAATTAAATTCTAATACAAATACAGGAGGCGGTGCCCAGCCTATATGACAGAAAGATGCAATCAGCGGCAGTTAACTCCTCAGGTGCCGCACCTGAGGGGTTAATTGCTGACGCTGATCGCAGCTCCCTGTCACAGGCAGGGTGCCAGCTATGTGATTCTGCGCCGACACACCCGCCTCCTGTATTAAACGTTAATTATCATTGGTGACGCAGTGCGCCCTCTCAAGTATTAAAAACATTGGAGGCGCAGTGCGCCCTCCCCCCCACCCCCCAGTATTAAAATCATTGGTGGCGCAGTGTGCCTCCCACCCCCCAGTATTAAAATCATTGGTGGCGCAGTGCACCTCCCACCCCCCAGTATTAAAATCATTGGTGGCAGTGGCCACAGAGTGCCCGCCTCTTCATTGGTGGCAGCTTCTAATCGGATCCCCAACAGTGTAATCCTGTAGCTCTGATCGGTTACCATGGCAGCCAGGATGCTACTGAAGATAATCTCCCTGCTCGCCCTAATAGAGCTCTAAGGGGGGGAAATTGTTATTAAATAAAAAGTTAAAAAATAAAGTAAAATATTAAGTATAAATCACCCCCTTTCCCAATTTTACATATAAAATATATAAACAATAAATAAATAAACATCACATATTGCCACATCGAAAAAGTCCAAACTATTAAAATATATTTTAAAAAATTCCTATGTGGTGAACACCATAACAGAATTTTATTTCATTTTTTCAAAAATGAAAATGCACAGAATATCGGTATAAGTTATCGGCTATCGGGTTCACAGGTTATCGGTAACGGCTCAAAAAAATCTATATCAGTTGATCCCTAATGTAGAAGCCACATTATTTTCTCACTGAAGGCAATGGCTTAGAAATTCCATAGCGGGGCGTCTCAGATTTTGAGGCCATCCAGTAATTCACAGAATTAATCTGGTATCCATTCCTGTTGAATACAGTACTATTATGTAATGAGCTTGCTTCATGGATATCACAGCAAAATCACTGAATAAAAATGGACTTGACCTACTGTTAAAAACAGACCAAATGTTAAATCGACCGCAGTCATTGCTTTCACTGCATGTATCTACAGCCACTGTCAAAGAGGAACGGGTTAAGCGCACGTTTAGAACTGCTTGTGGTATGTGATCAATACATTTACCTTCCTGCGACTTCTCGCTGTAAGAAAGTGATTATTAGCTTCTTGTCCCTTAATTAGTGTACTGTAGCTAGCTAGTATTTGCATAATCTGCGAAGACGCTTCGCCCCTATTCTCATTCATTATGAAATGAGATAAGCGATACAGAAGTCAATCTACTAGGAATGTAATTGTACAAGATATTGGTTTAGTAACATTACCTCTCTTCCCAGTGATCGTCCATCACTACCGCAGGTCAAGATGAGAAAGCTAAAATGAGTTTTAACCAATGGAATATAGGAGAAGATTTAACTTCATGACCATTTAATTATAATCAAACCTAGATCCAGCCCAGAACCAGACCCTAGATTAGCTTAGTGGGGGTTCTTAGGTGACAGAATTAGAGTGGACCCCCATCTACAGACTTTCCAGTGGGTACAATTTTGATATAAAGTGTCATATAGCTTCCATATAATTAGTAAAGCACCAACCGAGTACTATACAGTGTATAATACAATACAGTGTTTAAATAATAC
The DNA here is from genome assembly GCF_014858855.1 of Bufo gargarizans. Classification (NCBI taxonomy): domain Eukaryota; kingdom Metazoa; phylum Chordata; class Amphibia; order Anura; family Bufonidae; genus Bufo; species Bufo gargarizans. The sequence continues at coordinate 113,747,744 of NC_058089.1, forward strand.
TGTTGTATGGTGCACAAATCAATAAATACATTTACAGTACTGTATGTACACTCGCCTAATGAATTATTAGGAACACCATACTAATACGGTGTTGGACCCCCTTTTGCCTTCAGAACTGCCTTAATTCTACGTGGCATTGATTCAACAAGGTGCTGATAGCATTCTTTAGAAATGTTGGCCCATATTGATAGGATAGCATCTTGCAGTTGATGGAGATTTGAGGGATGCACATCCAGGGCACGAAGCTCCTGTTCCGCCACATCCCAAAGATGCTCTATTGGGTTGAGGTCTGGTGACTGTGGGGGCCATTTTAGTACAGTGAACTCATTGTCATGCTCAAGGAACCAATTTGAAATGATTCGAGCTTTGTGACATGGTGCATTATCCTGCTGGAAGTAGCCATCAGAGGATGGGTACATGGTGGTCATGAAGGGATAGACATGGTCAGAAACAATGCTCAGGTAGCCCGTGGCATTTAAACGATTGCCAATTGGCACTAAGGGGCCTAAAGTGTGCCCAGAAAACATCCCCCACACCATTACACCACCACCACCAGCCTGCACAGTGGTAACAAGGCATGATGGGTACATGTTCTCATTCTGTTTACGCCAAATTCGGACTCTACCATTTGAATGTCTCAACAGAAATCGAGACTCATCAGAGCAGGCAACATTTTTCCAGTCTTCAGTAGTCCAATTTTGGTGACCTTGTGCAAATTGTAGCCTCTTTTTCCTATTTGTAGTGGAGATGAGTGGTACCCGGTGGGGTCTTCTGCTGTTGTAGCCTATCCGCCTCAAGGTTGTGCGTGTTGTGGCTTCACAAATGCTTTGCTGCATACCTCGGTTGTAACAAGTGGTTATTTCAGTCAACGTTGCTCTTCTATCAGCTTGAATCAGTCGGCCCATTCTCCTCTGACCTCTAGCATCAACAAGGCATTTTCGCCCACAGGACTGCCGCATACTGGATGTTTTTCCCTTTTCACACCATTCTTTGTAAACCCTAGAAATGGTTGTGCGTGAAAATCCCAGTAACTGAGCAGATTGTGAAATACTCAGACTGGCCCGTCTGGCACCAACAACCATGCCACGCTCAAAATTGCTTAAATCACCTTTCTTTCCCATTCTGACATTCAGTTTGGAGTTCAGGAGATTGTCTTGACCAGGACCACAACCCTACATGCATTGAAGCAACTGCCATGTGATTGGTTGACTAGATAATCGCATTAATGAGAAATAGAACAGGTGTTCCTAATAATTCTTTAAGTGATTGTATATAGGAGTGTAGAATTCCTAATACTTTATTATTGGCAGTGGTGACATGCCCCTAATAACACTCTGTATTAAAGGAGTTCTCCGGGAATTAAGAAAATGAAAATACTTAAATATTACTTAATTATAAATATATTACCAAATACATTTTGTCACGACCACCCCCGCTTAATTCAGACTTACGACCGCCAGGACGCCCAAACGGGGAGAAAAGCCCAACTGGGGGTGGACTGAGACAGGGGGGGAGGTACAGAATTACCCAAACAGTCAATCCTGGACCCCCCCCTTATTTTCTGCTGCCAACACGTTTGTGAGGGAACGACTCTGTAATTGTAGGGTTAGGGGTTCGGACCATTCACAAATCAGCCGGGGTGCCACGCTACAATCTAACACCAATCAAGTCACAACCCAGTTATGTCTCTAATACCAGTCGACTATAAAACAGGTAGGTCTCGTCAAGGCGTACAAGTACTTTGTTGCAGTGTGGCTTACAGCGATAAAAGAGAGACAATTTAAAAGATATAAAAATATCTTTTACTTTGAGTAACACAAACGTGAAATAAACAATGCATACAAAAATCTACAGAAAAGAGTACAATAGCAAGCTGGAAAGCATGTGTAAACTAAACGGGGATAAAAAGAGAAATGATTATCTTGGACCTTGCCTATGCAAAATCCAGGCACAGACTTACGTTCCAACGGGCAGCCTATCGGTGGTGTGACCACAGGGCAAAAAGGCCTCTTTTTCCTTGTGCAGGAATTTTTATGCCCCATTTTCTGGGAGTGACAGGGGTTTGGCCCGGACAGTCACTGAACAGGGGCGGCTATTCAGTGGGTGTTTCCAAAGGCGGGTCTGCTTCGCCTCCCTGCCACCCCCGACCAGAGTTTTCCCATTTTTACCAAAAGGGCCCATAATTTTGCCTGTGCAAGATTTATGGAAAATCGTGCGCTTGGGCTGGGTTCCCCATAAATTAATGTACTATTCCGTGGGTGACATGCCATCCCTCTGCCTTACAGTAGACCGGTACCCCGTGTCTCATATGATCTGTCATGTCTGGGTTCTGTCTGCTCCCCTCGATACAAGCTTCGTTTTGAGGGGGCTCCCATGCCGATACCCTAATTCCGTCTCGAGTTATGGCCAAATATGTTTTCCTGGGTGACTAAGAGATTAGCTCCCAGGCCCTCCCTGCGGACACCACATGCCATTCCTTTGAAGTGGGCAGTGGAGGGGAGTCGGGAATGAGCATTCGTTTACCCTGGGTGCCTATCAAAGCAGTTGGGAGACACATGTCTAAGGGTTTCCTTTGATGCTACACTGAACATGTAGTCTAGGTGTCGATTCTCTCCTTTGAAGCTTGTCCCGAGTGTGAGATACTCTCAGCAGGGGGGTAATACAGTAATCATAGCTACACTAACGGCCATATATTTACATCCTGTTCCATGGCTAAGGTAGAACTATTATTCTCACTGGAAGTGGTTCATATTAAATGGACGGTCGATCGGACCTCAGTCATAAAGACATTTTTATAAGTAAGGTCCGGACGGTGGTGCGACATCGCTTCACACATTTCTTTAGTTATAATGGCTCGTTTTGTCCGGGGAGCAATCATTAGGAAAAATAAAATGGCCGCCATCCTACTAGTCCACACAAAACCTGTCCTAATTGCACAGGAGGACAAGTTAAAGAGCTGCTCCATCTTCCTCTCTTACTTGTCAAGGATTATGATCCTGAATACAGTTTAATATGATCTGCTGAATCGCTGTAAGAATGGAGTTCATTAGGAGACATGAAGTACAGAGAGGAGGGTTGGGGTGTAGGTAATGAGCAGCAGAACTTGTATGCAGTCTCCATTACCACAGCCCCACATTACCTGTCCATCCTTTCTATACCTAATGTCTCTTCATGAACTCCGTTGCTACAGAGATTCAGCTGAAGATCTTATCATCTGTGATCAGGATCATAATTCCTGACAAGCAGAGCAGAGAGGAGGATGAGGCAACTCTTTACCTCAGTGTTGTAAAGTAACTTGTCCTGCTGTGTAATTAGGACAGGTTTTGTGTGTGCTAATAGGACGGTGGCCATTTTATTTCTCCTAATGATTGCTCCCCAGACAAAATGAACCATTATAAATAATGAAATGTATTTGAGAATATATTTATACTAAAGTAATAATGAAGTATTTTCATTTTCTTAATTTTCGGAGAAACCCTTTAATTGTATATGTGGACTTTATTTTCTCTTGATTTTTTAAAAATCCCTAAAGGGCAACCTTCCCTTCATCTGTATTTCTTTTAAAGGGTTTCTGTCACCAGAATTAACCCTATTAAACTAGCTGACATTAGCGATGTGGTCAATCTAGTGTAGCAGGGCGTTCCCAGAGGTGGAAGAACGGAGCCTCTAGGAGCAGGGGCAACGCCCCCCCCCCCCTCCTGCACCTAGAGGCTAATTACTATTATAAAAGTTATATTTCTTGAGTAATGGGGGCATAGATAAAAGTAGGAATAGGCTAGTTAGGTTCAGCTGACAATGACATTAGCACATTGCTAATGACAGCTAGTTTAATAGGGTTAATTCTGGTGACAGAAACCCTTTAAGGCTTGCAGCATATGTTTCCATACTATAATACATCCTGACAGACCACTTATATCTCTACTAATATGAGAGCTCATTAACATGTGCTCCTTGTGTTTGGATTAGCAGTCATGTACCCCACTGTGAAAGAAAAACACATGGAATAAAGAAAGGTCCCATATCCTTTCATCCCTCTGATTAATTGCATTCATTAATTTGCTCCAAAAATCTGGATAATGACCATTATTTCCACCATACACATTGTATGGAGTGCAGAAATGTATTTTGGAGTTTTACCTTCTTGAGATGTTCCTATTCCCTGCCAGCAAACTGAGATCTTCAAATTGGGAAGGAACAAATGGTCGTTTGTCCTCCATTATTTTTTGGGGGTGTGTGCATTCTTCTTTAAAGTGTATGAGATGTTTTGGAAACACTTGCATGCTCTCTCAGCTGTTTCTATCACCTCCCTTCAGGCCCCTTTACATGGACCGATTATTAGGCAAATTACCCGGGATGAACATTTATATAAACGCTCGTTCCAGATCATCTATATGTGTAAAAGGACCCTTAGGGTGCATTCACACGACATATGTATTTTGTAGTCTTCAAAATGCAGATCCACAAAAAAAAAAACAGATGACATCCGTGTTGAATAGTTCTTTGCAGGACTGTGCAATTGATATACAGTGCTGTTAAGTTTTTTTTTGCGGACCCATAGAAATAAATGGGTCTTTGTGCAATCCACAAAAAATGCGAATCGGATGCGGACTAAAAATACGGTCATGTGAATGGACCTTAGACTATAATGAAGAGTAGTATGCACATGTTCTTGCTCCTCTAATAAGAGTGTGTTCACACGTATTTACTACAGGATCTATGACCAAAATCCATGGCAGTTTGATGTGTCATGGATCGGCACACGGATCCGGTGGCTAATCCACTAGCTTTTCCATGCAGAACTTGCAGGAATAAGCATCATGCTAATTATTCGCTCCGACCTTTTCTCCGCAGGGTAGACGGACATCCACATATTAAAAGCTTATGAACACGGTTGCGGAAACCCCATTCATATGCACGTCATGTAATGTTTGTGAATTCTGTGTAGACTTTGGCGTGGGATCCATGTATAACCCTGAAATGTGAACGATGAGCAAATCTATGAAAATATGCTCAGCTGGAGTTCTGCTGGTGGACGGGTTTACAAAGCCATATTTCATTCCTACTAGAGGATGAGAAGTAGATCAACTGTAATAGGAAATCAGCTCAACAGCGCCGTATCGAATTTTTACAGATTTGCTCCTGTCTAGAATTTGGTGCCATAGTTTATTGGTGTTGGTTGTTATGGACATAACTCCTTTCCTTGGCCAGTGAGTCTGATATCTCTCATTATACAGTAAAATAACATATTTTTGGTTATTACGTTACCATGTTCTTTAACAAGCACAGCAAATTCCACAGATGTATCTTGAAAATGTAAGATAAAAAAAAAGCCCAGTGTTTCCGACCATTTTCCATACCCAGCCCTCATCCCAGGAGCCCCGGCTCCCAGCTTCTGCCTTGTCAGCCACATTTTTGATGTGTTCATAATTAAATGTCCACCAAGCTCACAGTGTGTTGACCACAGAGGGGCCATAAGCGATAAAGATAAATGAGATTGAGAGACGTAATATTGCTTCACTTGTGGGTTTTGTCTGATGTTAAATATTGTCAGTGATAATTATGGATGCGTGACCTGCTCCATTCCTAATATGAACAATGAACATTTTAATAACCATAGAGCCCTCCAATGGGGGGGATGCTGAGAGGCATGGCCATTCCATCTTCAGCTGCCTTCTATTAAACCGGTCGTAATTAAATACACACTCAACAGAAAGGCTGGGGCGAGTGGGTGGCAATCTGCCCCTGTTTTTACATCCAAAAAGTATTTCATATTTCATATACATTGTTAAAATAAAGCCAAATCCATTCAGCTTACAGCTAATATGAGTGGAAAATCTAACATTTCTGTAGTTTTAGGGTCAGAAAATATATAGCAGTGTGAATTTCACCCCTGTCACATGGGAGCACTTTTTCCTGTACTCAGTGTTGCCCCCTAGTAAATAAATATATAGGGGCACATTTATTAAGACCAGGGTTTTAGACGCTGGTCTTAATAAACCCCCTAAGCTGGCGGTGGTTCCGCCAATGGTATGAAAAGGCGCCGGCCTCTTCATAACTTCAGGTTCCTTACTGTCTTACATTTAGACCTTTTTCTACGCCTGAGACAGGAATAGAAATGGGTAAATGAGGCAGGCCTGCCGGTCTAGCCCCTTCCCCGCCAACCCCACACCCACTTTTTTATACCTGGCGTAAGTGGAGACAAGTCGCAGATTGCGTCGCAACTAGTTGCGCCAAAATCTGCATCTTAAATATGCCTAATATAGGCCTATTTCAGCATCATGAATGACCCCTATAGTGTATATACTCACAATCAATTTTTGACTCACAATTAAGGTTATCAGAAACATTGGCAGTGGAGCACATTGGTGCAGTATGTACGGTATTTGGATTGTTAAATGTGTATAAATCCGTGCAAAAAGATGGTGTGCATTCTTGTGTGTAAGGCACTCTGAAGGGAACAGTGTGACACAGTGCGCCACAAGATGTCTGTTTGTGGCACAATGGGGCACATATACTGGCATTACAAATGTCAGTTTTACTGTAAAGTATGTCAGAGCAGAATGCACCACATTTATTGATGCACATGCCCCTTAATAAATTTGGCACATTTCCAGGCAGTCCGTGCACCAGACCTTCAAATCTACATCTGCTATGATCTGGCATAGAATTGAACCATCAGTTTCTGGCTCAGTTGGGCCATCCTCCCGCTAAGCCCCATACACTTTTCTTTTCTGCCACTTTTAAAAAGTGGAAAGTTGAAAATTATTGTGCAAATATTATGTGTACTATAATTAGCAACTTTTTCCCCCTAGAGTAGTGATCCTCAGTGTGCCTTTTTGCAACGCGATGTGCCACAGGGCTTCACACTTTACAGAATTTTACACTGCTTTTTAGACCATCCTTGAACTGGTATAGTTCCAAACCACAACATACTGTAGACCACAATCTGCCTAAGATTGCAACACACGTAGGCACAAAGTAGGACTAGACAAAAAGGTGGCAGAAAAAGTCAAGTCTAGCATGTCGGAAATGGTGTCGTATGCACTTCATATCACTGCATGGGTGCACCACAAATCCTCATGCAAATCAATACACTTTATCCAGCCGCAGTGACTTTGACGTACTGCAGCTACCCCGTTGTTTCTTGAGATTGGTCAGCCTTTAGGATGCATGGGGCATATAAATTCACCAGGATCATAATCACCTATGGTGAACATAAGAGAATAATAGTTGAATACAATGTATATAGTAAGGACTGGCAGGTCTGTGATTGAGCTGAAACAATGCACCCATCTTAAGCATATGTTCCATATGAGTAGGCGTCTTCATGTTTCTTTTCTGTGACTGGGAACTTCCCAGGCTCCTGAAATTAAACCTTGCGGAGGGGGTAGACATTTCCTTCTTAGGTCCCTAGTGTTCCTCACTGTCCTTTTTATGCATACAGCTATTTGAACCCAAGCACATAATTCACAGTAAATTGACTTATACCAGTGATACAACAGCTTTCCTTCGTGGAAATATGGCCCTTTATATGGACACATCTGTTGCAGTTGTACTGTGGTCCACCTCAAGTTCTCCTAACCTCTGCTAATATGCCTGGAATAAGAGAGCCTTTATCTGGCTGGCAATGATCTGCAGAGAAAATTACACAATATGTTGCCTGGCTGTGACATCTACCAACTGCTAATATGACTCAATTTACAGTTGGATAAACTGAGGCGCTAAGGAGAAATGTGATTTTTTTTTTTTCTCCCAAGGTCAGTCTGGAATTCACAAGCAGATCGAGTAGTGAACCTTTGACGAGGAGCTTTTTATAAGTTATGAAAAGCTGAAATTCTGCCTCATTAATGACTTTTTTTATTGCTCAATAATTTGACATTGCTATTAAATAGACAAGAGGAGGAGATTTTATTTTGTCTCATGTATTAGAATTATTGCAAAGTCTCCATTTAAAGGGAGAATCGACTATAATTTATAAAAGTTAACTCTTAATGAAAATTAAAACCCAATATTTTTTTTAAATGTTACTATTTTCTGAATAGATATTTTTATTCTATTATTGGTACATGATTATGATGGGGCAGCCATCTTGTCTGTTAGCATTAGGAGAGTGTTGTGGGAAGAAAGGGATGCAAATGAGTTGTTAACCAGCTCCGCTCTAATGACATCAGATGTAACGCAGCTATCCTATAAGAGTTTTGTGGGCATGCTGTTTGAGCTTTGCTAAGGTCATTGTACAGGGAGGAGGAGATGAGCTGTAACCATCACCTGGTATGAATGGTGGATCTTGTGTTATCTATATATTGTTGTTTCCTGGCATTGAACTTTTGCCTATGATGAGATGACTGCTGACAAGTGATCTCTACAGAACAGGAAGCTTTAGCGTAGTTTTAGGATTGATGGCCAGAGTGAAAACTGTAGACTTTCTTAGCGTTGTTCCACCTATAGCCTATCCACAAGATAGGTTTTTAAATATCTAGGACCCTCACCGGTCACCCCAAGTGAGTGGAGGGACATCTCTGGACCCTTGCTCCATTCACTTCAGCGACACCCTTTCTGGTGATAGGTGGGAATTCGAGCAGTCAGATACCCACTGATCAGATATTTATCACCTGTCCTGTGGTTAGGTGATAATTTGCAGTGTCAGATCATTTAACCTCTCTGGTGCTGTGGTCAGTTGGGATTATGGCATCTGAGTGGTCACAGAGGACCAAATGCATCTCCCACAAGACGATATTGTGAGAGCCATTGTCACCCTCATTTCCCCATTTGATAAATTAAAATAGAAAAAAAAGAATTAATATTGCCCTGTCCAAAAAATCCAAACTGTATTAAAATATAAAAGTATTTATCCTGTAAGGTGAATACCTCAACAGCAAAATATCAATATGGCCGAATCATCTTTTTTGTTTAATTAAAGTTTATTAGAATTTTTTGCAAACAAGAATGAAAGTGCAAAAGACATATGATGGTCATCTTCCAGTATGCAACCATAAAGATGAAGAAACGTATCATTGGCCTCCTAGAGCACCGATGACAGACATATGAATCCACAACAATACATGTAGAAATTTCAGTTTCAAATGTAAAATATGCATAATAGAAAAGACTCCAGAAAAACAGAGAGAACAGAAAAGAGAAAATGGAAAAAATTTCCTCCCCTCCTTCCCCTTGAGGCGAAGGCATAGGACTAGTGTCACGGTGCGGATCACCGTGACATGGTGTGCCGTGTAGGCTGGCTGCATGTCCTTGGCATACTGGCTGCAGGTGTCTCCGTGCAGGCTGGTTGCTAGTGGCTGCGTGGTGGCTGTTTTATCATTGCCTACATTGTGGTTGCGTGTACCCCTTTGGCAGATAGGGCTCCCTGTGGGTATTTCGGGATAGTTGCTAGTGGCAACATCCTGTAGTGCAGCTTTCTTTGCTGCAGTTTCTGTTTACCTGCATTAAAGTTTCTGTGTTCCGTATCCTGTTTTGCCCGTGTCCTGCCTTGCCTGACATCTCGGGAGTTCCTAGCGGGATCCCCGGCACGTTACATTATGTAGAATAAGGAATACAACACAGAAACATGGACAGACGTGAACGGCAGCAGGGACCCCAAGGGTCAGTAGCAAGGGGCGAAACATATCATAACCAGGAATAGAACAAACAAGACTGACCGACAGATCAACTAAAACAGAACTGACCCAGAACACACAGATTCCAGGGAGAAATACCCGCCCAATGAGTACACCTGTGAGGAACACACCCACAGAGCAACTCATGGGGATTAACCCTTACAGGTCAGGGAACCAGAACACAGCACAAGGGCTGCAGTTGTTTACTGCAGCCCTAGTGACAACTAGTAAACAGAAACTGCAGCACTCCAAGTCTTCACAACGCTTCTTTTTTATTTTCACCAGACAAGCAACGTTTCGACTCTGAGTCTTTCTCAAGCTCCTTGTGAAGACTTGGAGTGCTGCAGTTTCTGTTTACTAAGCGAATTGGGGAGTTCGAAAGGTTGGGACTCATCACTGCAGGCACCGCCACCAAATGGCCTGACTGAGATGTCTCAGTAAGTAGTGGCGTCTTACTACATTTATTTTGAAGGCATAGGACTACAGGATACAATAACTATTTGTAGGGGAATTTACTTGGGACTATATTTATGACTGCCAAAAAGGGGCAGGTGGTTGACTGACTGAAGACTATATTTATAGGTTTCAGAAGGTAAAGGAGACTGATTAGAGGAACCTACTGGAGTCTATATTCATAGCTGCCAGAAGGGGAAAGAGACTGACTGGGGGCTTATTATATTTACAGCTGCTAGAGGGGGAAGGAGACTGATGAATATGTGAATGACATATGAGGGGGAAATTTATCATTTGTGGTGGTTTTAGTGTCAGTTTTAAGCCTCTCTTTGCTTTTTGAGGTTGTGCCAAATTTATGAAATGGCGCACAGTAATAATATGTTTGGTGCAAGTGCATTGTGCTGTACGCCTATGTCTGGAAAAGTACACCATGGGGTTCCCTGGGATGGAGATGGGACTTCGCACATCATAAATGAGACTTAAAGGTGTTCTTATCTGAAATCCTGACCTACTTTTCACTCCACTTCTAAATGTGGCGAGTCTCAACAAAATTCACAAAATTTGACAAATGTCGTAAAAATATGCACCAAAAATCCATTGTGAGCGTCACATGTAACTTTTTTAGACTACTTTCAGACTTCCATTAAAACTATCTGGTAGGCTGTTACAGTTTTGCACCTGTTTTTGTCCGGTGGAATTCTGGCAAACATGCCTGAAACCAGCCGGTTCCCCACCGGGTCCAATTATAGTCAGTGGAGTCTGGCTGTGCTTCGGCTCTATTCGGCTTTGCCGGATACGATGAACACCATCACGCTGTTTCTCTCCTGGATAGGTTTAACGCTAGTATGAAACTAGACTTACCCCACGAAACCGCTGTAGAAGATTTGATAAATGACAGCCATAGTGTGTAAAGGTTTTAGGCAGAAATCAGAGTAACGGTTCATGTGAGATTGCCCAGAAGTCCACCCACAGATTAGCTGTGGTGCTGAGGGTGTGCAGAGAAGTCTAAAATAGCAGTAATACAATTTTGGATCTTTTTATATGAACTTGATCTGTGGGACATAATGTGTAAGTCATGGACCTCCAAACTATCCATATAATCCACACTTCTGCAGCTGTGGCTTCAGCCAAGTTTCAACCCCTCTTATGCAGCTTTTCACATAAGAAACCCCTCTCTTCTCCCTGCACATCCTAGATTGCCTTATGTCCCCCCGCAGTGCACTATACCCAGCCCTCACATACACAGCATCTAGGTATGTTCGTCTGCATGTAAGCTTTTATTAATTATAGGCATGGCTTCCTTAGACGTGTGCTCACAGATTACTTTATATTTCCACAGCGAAATCTGAATATAAAAGAAACATGTGCTACGTGATACAAATTGGGGCCCTCAAAAGATTTTGTTTTAGCGGGGTGCAGATTGCTGGGATTAATCAGGTTCAGCTCTGACAGATATCCGTTGCAGCCTTGAGAAATCCTTCAGTTCCCAAGGAAAAGCACAGGCGGCTGTCAGCTCAGCAGCGGAGAGGAAATCAGCCTGAGGATGGCTTATAGATCTGCTCCCGCTTCAATAGGACTTGACTGCATTTAAGTGGAATTACATGGCACTGGCTTTAGAAGACTGCTTTATCTACTCTCAGCGTAGCCGCCGCTATCAAGATCCTTTTACTACTCCTTGCTTAAAGACCGTAGGGGTCACGTCATGTCACCTGATATGTCACCCCGTGAACGGCATCAAAATAGGCTTTGGATTAATGGATAATATAACACATTACTTGCTGGAAGATTACAGTTGGAATAAGCCCATCTGGTCTCTTTCTTTTAATATTACATGTTGTGTAGCTATGAATGAATCGCCGGTGGCCCCCATGTCTGTTAATGGTCAGCCACGTCTCCCACGGGGGGTAAAATGTCCCTTATTCCCTCACATGGTCCGGCACACTTATTTACTGTGATCTATAGACACGGCCGGGTCCATTTGTCACACCCCGCTGGGAATAGATATGATTAGCTGTATAACAACATAATTCAGAGTAATACAACTTCTTTTAGCTTTTTTGATATGAGGTCAATATAATTGTCACCATTGTTTTTTTATTATTACCATTAGAAATTTGTAAGCTATTTTAGTCATAAAGCTGGGCATTGCTTCAGAGCTTTGTTTCCTGAGGTCACCGAGGTGGTCTATGCTCCATGATTAAGGGCTATTATATTTGTAAGAATTTCCTAGAATATATGTTTATATAAATCTTACTTCCTTTTTGAATGGACTTGGATACCCAGCTGACTTTGCAATATTATTTTGCTTGTCTGTAGAGAAAAAAAAGAGAGAAAAAGATACACATTAAGCCCGGTGGATAATATTTGCTCTTTCCATCTAAATATTTGATATATATTCATTAAATATAATTTAAAAAAATCGGATTTACTAATGATACCAAGGCTGTCCATACACATAAGATAGCTGACAACCATCAGTCCCCTCATACACACATGCCTGCTTGGTTCTGCCGAGCAAGCATTTGTTCTCAGCAGGAAGAGGGAAGGGAGCTGCCACCAGAGGAGTCTGGCAGCGGTTTATCTTCCTGAGAACAAAAAGGATGGGGCAGTTGAAACTCAACATGCGTGATTTTTAGGCTACTTTCACACTCGCGTTTGGTGCGGATCCGTCATGGATCTGCACAAACGCATCCGTTCAGATAATACAACCGCATGCATCCGTCATGAACGGATCCGTTTATATTATCTGTAACATAGCCAAAACAGATCCGTCTTGAACACCATTGAAAGTCAATGGGAGACGGATCCGTTTTCTATTGTGCTGTATTGTGTCAGTGAAAACAGATCCGTCCCCATTGACTTACATTGTGTGTCAGAACGAATCCGTTTGGCTCAGTTTCGTCAGACGGACACCAAAATGCTGTTTTGGTGTCCACCTCCAAAGCTGAATGGAGCTAAAATGATGCTTTCTGAGCGGATACTTTTATATTCATAATGCATTAGGGCAAAACTGATCCGTTTTGGACCGCTTGTGAGAGGAGCCCTGAACGGATCTCACAAACCGAAAGCCAAAACGCCAGTGTGAAAGTAACCTTACCTCCTCCGACATCTGCAGGGAGAGTTGGAAAGCTTTCATACACATTAGAGGGTCAGTTATTCCTTCCCAAATTTGGCAGATTTGTCTCATGTACATCTAAAGTGTATGGCTAGCTTTAGAAAACTAACATAGTACATAAGGCCAAAAAAATACATCTGCCCATCCAGTTCGGCCTGTTCTCCTGCAAGTTGATCCAGAGGAAGGCAAAAAAATAACACCAATCAGGCAATCAGAATAACTCCCTGGATCATCGACCCCTCTCTAGTAACTATAGCCTGTAATATTATTACCCTCCAGAAATACATCCAGGCCCCTCCTGAATTCCTTTATTGTACTCACCATCACCACCTCCTCAGGCAGAGAGCTCCATAGTCTCACTGCTCTTACTGTAAAGAATCCTCTTCTATGTTTGTGTACAAACATTCTTTCCTCCAGACACAGAGGATGTCCCCTCGTCACAGTCACCGTCCTGGGGATAAATAGATGATGGGAGTTATCTCTGAACTGACCCCTGATATATTTATACATAGTAATTACACCTCTCTTTTGCAGAATAACATATCACAATAAGGGTGCATTCACACCACCATGTTTTGAGATCCACAAAAATCAAATTCGCAAAATATGGATGGCACCTATGTGACATCTTTATTGAATCCCTTTTTTTTGCAGACCCACTGACTTCAGTGGGCCCATGGTCTGCATATGCACCCAAAAATAGTACATATCTTTTGGGGAACAGACATACAGATGGGGAAAACACATGGATGACATCTTTTCGCATGTGTCTGTTCCACAAAAGATAGAACATGTCCTAAACTTGGCCGCAAAATACGGTTTACCGACACATTGTCCACGAAAAAAATGGATGCAACATGAACATCACACAAACATTATTTGTATTTTGTAGACTGCCAAATACATATGGTTATGTGAATGCTAGGGCTGCAACGATTAATCGATGTAATCGATTATATTCGATAACTGGATTCGTTGTCGACGAATCCAGTTATCGAATAATCGCCGATTCGTTGCTATGCGGGCGGGCGGTCGCTGCATCTTTATTTTACCTTTTTACAATGACGCTCCTGTAACAGCCAGGCAGAGCGGACGGCGGCGTAACGTCACTCACTCACGTGACACGCCTGCTCCGCCCCCTTCATTCATGAGGTGGGCGGAGCAGGTGCGTCACGTGAGTGAGTGACGTTGCGCCGCCGTCCGCTCTGCCTGGCTGTTACAGGAGCATCATTGTAAAAAGGTAAAATAAAGATGCAGTGATTAGTCCGACTTATAAGCATCGGGGCCGGGGTTGTTATGGGGAGGGGGGAGGATCTGTCTATGGCACTGCTATGGGGAGGGGGGTCTGTGTATAGCACTGCTATGGGGAGGGGGGAGGATCTGTCTATGGCACTGCTATGGGGAGGGGGGTCTGTGTATGGCACTGCTATGGGGAGGGGGATCTGTGCACTGTTATGAGGAAAGGGATCTGTGCACTGTTATGCCCATAACAGTGCACATATCCCCCTCTCCATAACAGCGCCACCCACAGATCCCCCTCTCCATAACAGCGCCACCCACAGATCCCCCTCTCCATAACTGCGCCACCCACAGATCCCCCTCTCCATAACTGCGCCACCCACAGATCCCCCTCTCCATAACTGCGCCACCCACAGATCCCCCTCTCCATAACTGCGCCACCCACAGATCCCCCTCTCCATAACTGCGCCACCCACAGATCCCCCTCTCCATAACTGCGCCACCCACAGATCCCCCTCTCCATAACTGCGCCACCCACAGATCCCCCTCTCCATAACTGCGCCACCCACAGATCCCCCTCTCCATAACTGCGCCACCCACAGATCCCCCTCTCCATAACTGCGCCACCCACAGAGCCCCCTCTCCATAACAGCGCCATCCACAGTTCCCCCTCTCCATAACAGCGCCACCCACAGATCCCCCTCTCCATAACTACGCCGTCCACAGATCCCCCTCTCCATAACTGCGCCACCCACAGATCCCCCTCTCCATAACTGCGCCAGCCACAGATCCCCCTCTCCATAACAGCGCCATCCACAGTTCCCCCTCTCCATAACAGCGCCGCCCACAGATCCCCCTCTCCATAACTACGCCGCCCACAGATCCCCCTCTCCATAACTACGCCGCCCACAGATCCCCCTCTCCATAACTACGCCGCCCACAGATCCCCCTCTCCATAACTGCGTCGCCCACAGATCCCCCATAATAGTGTCGCCCACAGATCCCCCATAATAGTGTCGCCCACAGATCCCCCATACTAGTGTCGCTCACAGATCCCCCATAATAGTGTCGTCCACAGATCCCCCATAATAGTGTCGCCCACAGATCCCCCATAATAGTGTCGCCCACAGATCCCCCATAATAGTGTCGCCCACAGATCCCCCATAATAGTGTCGTCCACAGATCCCCCATAATAGTGTCGTCCACAGATCCCCCCATAATAGTGTCGTCCACAGATCCCCCCATAATAGTGTCGTCCACAGATCCCCCATAATAGTGTCGTCCACAGATCCCCCATAATAGTGTCGTCCACAGATCCCCCATAATAGTGTCGTCCACAATTTGTTTTAATATGGCCTTTGAACATAATTTTTCAAGATCATATAAACCTCTGTTTTGTAATTTTGTCGTTTTTCCCGATTAATCGATTAATCGTAGAAATTAATCGGCAACTAATCGATTATTCAAATAATCGTTAGCTGCAGCCCTAGTGAATGCACCCTAAACAGGAGACCTTTAAAGGAAAATTAAACAGGGAGTTCCAGGAAACACCATCAGTATGTAATTGGTGAGTGTCTTGCCCCCCGACACCCACCTAGGCCAGCAAAATAAACAGTTTGTGGAACTGCAGCAGCTTTTCTTGCCCTGTGGCATGTCCTTAGATTAGTCTGTACCTGGTAACTTTCTCATGTTCCTAAAACCATTCCTGAACATTTTTATGGTGTGGTCGGGGCATAATCCTGCTGAAAGAGGCCACTGCTATTAGAGAATGAAGGGGGTACTTGTCTATACACTGGGTAGGTAGGTGGTAGATTCACATGATATCAGGACCTAAGGTTTCAGCAGAACATTGCCCAGAACATCACACTGTGGATACAATACAGTAGACCTTCTGTGGGATCGGACCTGAGAGGCCACCCACACACAACAGTGAGCCTTGGGCTCCCAGGTCCCTGTCTCCAGTTCACCAGTTGTTTTTCCTTGGGCCACATTTCATACTAACCACTACATACAGGGAACACCCCACAAATACCCAGGCATCACAATTTGGTCCTTGTGGCTCAGATCCTTGCTGTTTCCTGTTTTTTTTTTTGCTTCCAACACATCAATTTCAAGAATTGATTGTCCTCTTACTGCCGAATATATCCCAACCTTTGACAGATGCCATTGTCACCAGGTAATCAATGTTTTTCTGTTTATACCCATGTTATGGCCGATCAGTGTATACTACTAAGCCAGGCATATGGGTATGACTGACAAGTCATTTCTAGCTGATATAGGGGAAAAGCCTACGTAACATCATTATATGGCCTAGTTCTGCAGTACCGTGCGTCTATTACATGGCTTTCCTCTTCCAGGTCACTAGTCTACATTGCTACAATTGTGGGCAAATTTGCAAAATGAAATGACACTGATTTGTAATGCCCCGGAATGATTTTCCAGTATTCTCCACATTAAGATACAGGTGTGTGAGGGATTTTATGTCTCAAAGGCCCGATGTCGCATTTTGCTATCTCTGACGGCTCGTATGTAACTGACCTGTAGGAAAATACACTGTTCTACATATGGATCCTTGAATATCCCCCAATTATCACTACTGTGAATGCTGATACACCTTGTAGTAATCAGAACCTTAGGAATGCACCCCGTAACTTACATATGTATAAGTTCCAACTTCGCCCTATCCAAAAAAACTGATTACTTTATTAACCCTATTGTGTATTAACCACTGTATTGAAGAAATTCATTGTAAGCTCCATGGGACATTGATAAATGGGAATAAATAAATTTTCTGTGCAGCACTACTAAAATATAAAATAAATGCTGTGAATCTACCTCTGCTTAGAAATACTGCCCCCCAGAGCTCACCAGCAGAGCTGCAGCAGTTTGTGATAAGATAGAGAGCCGACAGTCACAACCCCAGAGATTATGAATATAGCAGCAATTCTCTGTTATTCTCCATGTAAAATAGATCCATACAAAGACACATATCCGTAAGACAAGCTCAGCAGGGATCCAGCATCTTGAGAGCAGGCCTGGGAATTTCTCTTGATAAAATATGAAGGCATAAAGGTTACATACTGATTATCCGTGACAGCCAAGGGAACAACATCCATCCTGCCACATACGTTGTCTAACACCGCACACGGCTTTGCCTTAACCCTTTGGTTTAATATTCTTATAATGAGCAAGATCTAAGAACAGCAAACCTGCACATGAAGTATGACTGGTATACAAGCCGAAGAATAAAAGTCCAAGATGATTTAGTCAATGTCGGGAGTCTGTATTTTCCAGGCCCAGTAGCAAATTTTCCCAATTTTTTGCCCCCTAAAGTACCTCTTGTTTTTAAGATATACCTGCTGTATAGCATATACGGTAAAACCAATCTGTTGTTAAAGGGGATGTGTTACTGGGTTGTTATTTGGGGAGCGTGTCCTTTATACAAAGCAAAGAAAAAATAGATATCTAAAGAGGCTCCTTCACCTAGGTAGAAGTGCATTCATAGAAGAGCGAGGCCAGGATCAGTATTATCTGTCATAGACCTCATGTGTCTTGGTCAAGTGTCCATTCTTTCAAAATCTTTAGGTCTCCTCCTTCTCAGAACCACAATCTCAGGGGCCAGGGTGGTAGTCCCTTTATCTGCTCTGAGTGACAGGTCTAGCGGTCTTCTGATTGCATGCCTGAGCAGACACTCAAAGCAGAGGGGGGTTGAGAACATTCATTGTTGAAAGTCCAGGGCACATGAAGAGCGCTCCTTGGCACTTGCAATCGAGGCAGCAGGAGATTGAAATTTGATTTTCTAAGTCACTCAACCTGCATTTCCTTCACCCAAGGTAGGATTACATTGCTCACTCCATCACCTATACAGACTGCGCTTGTGCCAATTTACTGCCTCATAGGCCTTAGGCCTACTAGAGTAGACCTTAGGCCTGTGTGGGTGCACAGCGGGGCAGGAAACATATGCTCTTGTGCCCCTGAGGATATCGATGAAGTTAAATTCAGGAGGGGAACCTGCAGCCGACGGCGAGGTATATAAGTACCTGGCGATGACAGTGTTAATGCTGGGAGTGCCAGATTGTTACGTGCCTGGCCGACCACTGTGTAGGGGGTTTAGATGGCCCACCGAGCATTGGCCCACCGGGAGTCCAACACTGTATGTAGTGCAGTCAGCAGTTTTGAAGGGTCAGAACTGCTTACAGACTCTCTTTAAGTTCAGATAGTCAGTGGAGGTCTGAACTAAATGGCTTGACCCCTGTGGTATTTGACATGTGGTAGAATTCATGTCAGCTGCTTAACATCATGGTATAGGGAAGGCAATAGAATATTGTAGTGAAAAAGAAAACTGCATTTTAAAGGTTAAACATCAGTGGAATAATTGTTCTTCGGTGTAAGTTACAAACTACCATAGTCATCTCAAAGTTTTCTAGGTTAGTGAGATGCAAACAAAAAAAAACATACACACACAAAAAAAAATTCTCATATCCTAATACGACCGATTACCATAAACACCGGCACTTGCGACATCAACCATGGGAATGTATTCTGATTTTATTACTGGGATGGATTCACAAGTGGTTTATGGAGCATTATAATGGGTTGCTGAACCTTGCACTGATGGTACGGGCTATTTGTGTTACATTCGAAATGCAAACGGAAGAAAAAAAATCACTCGGCAAATTTCTGCATACCAAAAGCCTCTTTAAAAATTCTCGTCCACATCCCATAAGTAGGAAATCGGGTAATTCAAGGTCTGCCGCCCCGTTTCCTATATAAAATCTTATGTTGCTTTGAGATACTACCGTGCTATAATGTTTTAATGAAAACTTTAAAAAATTGTACACAAGATTCTGATAGATATGCAGTCACATGTGTCTCTGGTGTACCCTTCTGCTGAGAAGAATGATAAGCATAATTCTGGATTTTATCTCCATTATAAATTCTCTTTGCTATTTTGAATGTATTAAAGTTCATTCTCTTACAGCTGTATCAAAACGCTGTCATTTCACTTCTTCGCCTCTGTGCAAAAAAATAAAAAAATCCAGACTAATCCTGGCACGGAGAAAGTTTAGAAGTTGCCACGTCTCCTTCTCTTCCTGCCAATCTCGTATTTTCTTGCCCTTCAAGTTCCTAGCCGGTGAGGACAGGTCCACGTACTTTTATTTGCAACCTAATTTCTAATCCATTATGCCCGGGAAATATCCTGCTCTTGTAATGTAATTGATTTTTAAGCTATAAATTAGCAATCCGTACTCACTTTCTTTGATAATATGAAAATGTCCAATTTATGGGCAGTTTGCCTCTCCGCTAATCCTCACTTTGCCGTATTTGTGCGATATCAGAGGACACTGCGTTGATAACATTTTAAAAGGAGTAGGGTCATTGCTGAGTGGAGGTGAGCGGAATCATTAACATTGAAATGCTTCATAATAGAAGAGATTGGCGAGATAAAGGATATGTCATCCTCATCTCATATTGATACATGAGCACTTCATGGCTAACTTATACCAGCTGTACATATATAATTATATACAGGAGATACCCAGGTTATACCAGCATGCTCCATATCACTGTATACAAGAAGATGTATAACTTATACCAGCTGTACATATATAATTATATACAGGAGATACCCAGGTTATACCAGCATGCTCCATATCACTATATACAAGAAGATGTATAACTTATACCAGCTGTACATATATAATTATATACAGGAGATACCCAGGTTATACCAGCACGCTCCATATCACTATATACAAGAAGATGTATAACTTATACCAGCTGTACATATGTAATTATATACAGGAGATACCCAGGTTATACCAGCATGCTCCATATCACTATATACAAGAAGATGTGTAACTTATACCGGCTGTACATATATAATTATATACAGGAGATGCCCAGGTTATACCAGCATGGTCCACATCACTATATACAAGACGATGTATAACTTATACCAGCTGTACATATATAATTATATACAGGAGATACCCAGGTTATACCAGCATGCTCCATATCACTGTATACAAGAAGATGTATAACTTATACCAGCTGTACATATGTAATTATATACAGGAGATGCCCAGGTTATACCAGCACGCTCCATATCACTATATACAAGAAGATGTATAACTTATACCAGCTGTACATATATAATTATATACAGGAGATACCCAGGTTATACCAGCATGGTCCATATCACTATATACAAGAAGATGTATAACTTATACCAGCTGTACATATATAATTATATACAGGAGATGCCCAGGTTATACCGGCATGCTCCATATCACTATATACAAGATGTATAACTTATACCAGCTGTACATATATAATTATATACAGGAGATTCTCAGGTTATTGATACACTTTGTCATTCCTGGAAGTAGGTGGAAGCTCAGTGTCAGGGATAGTGCATTGTGGAGTATAATAGTCGCCCATCACCAGGCGAGACCAGTATTGAGTAGGACAAACCCTTCCTCAAGCTCTTCTGCTCCCCTGGCTGGTTATCGTCTGCCAGGAAAAGTATTATTTCTCATTAGCTATGAATGTTTAAAGCAAGTGTCCATTATGTGCAGACTGCTGGATGCTTAGACAAGATGAGTGAATGAATGGGTAAGCTGGATCTGTCATTCAGCTAACATTGTGTCTGTGTTTATATTCAATTAATACCGACCTGTCAGCTCGCCCTGATCCTCACGGTCTCACTGATTTGCAGTCAGTCTCCCAGACTACTTTTTTTTTCCTTTTACCATCATCGTCTCATAGCTAAAAGGCAGATGAATGGTTTTACATACACTAACTCGATCTCTGTGCTAAAAGGCAGCCAGATGGAACATTTACACCAAGGAACTTGATGTCTATCAGCTGGCTCTCCAAGGTTTGAGCTAAAGGGCCTGGTAGACCTGGAGCAGAAGAAAAAAAAGATGATAGAGGTTCTGTAGTTTGACTGATGATCTGGATTCAGCGACATGACAGCCCTTGATGCCTCCAGTTGTTTATCATATCCGATTAACAGTTTAATGGCCAGGGTTATGGGGTAGTTTGCACAACCAAATGCAAATTGCAAATGTTTTACCTATTGATAAAACCAGACAGTGTGTGGGCTTGACTTTCAGTGTTTTTCATCATCTAACAACACAGAGACAAAAAGACAATCATTTGTATATGATCAAATTCTGGCAAATGTACTATCATTTACACCATTAAACTGGTATTAAAGAAGAGTAAAAAAATATTCCAGGTGCACAGATTGGCAAAGGTGCACCTAGATTTATTTTTGTTCCCCAGGTCTGCACATCATGGAAGTCCGTGATGGCTGTGTGCCTGGCCTGTGCTGGAGCTCACAAGAGTTTGTCTCAAGTAGAGTATGGGGCATGGTGGGCCAGCCCCCCTGGAGGTGTGTGCCCTCCTTCTCCACAATCCATACACTCCCACAGTCAGTAAGCGTGTAGGGGGAGTGAGGCCCTCCCTGAGTCCCCATGTCAGTTGAATGGGGCTGGAGCCAACAATCAGTTTAGTGGTTTTCATGATGTGGTCTTTCACTTACTATAATACAAACTTTGAAAATTTAGCAGAAAACATCCAGTACGTGTAGTTTATTGTTAGTTGGAACTGTTTTCCTATTAGTTATATGGTTTCTATGATCTCTTTGATATCGAGGCAGCCCATACAGCTACTTTGGTACCCATGGAAAACTTGGGTCCTATTGGATAGTGGGACCCTAAGGTTAATTCTTTATAGGCACTTCATTGTTGGCAGAAGAAGGTCCCATTGGCCTTATCTCCTACAGTCGATGAGAAATAGTTGGGGGTAAACAACACCAGCTCTTCTTTCCCTTAATAGTTGATAGTTTACTTTTGCGTCATGGCGGCAACTGACTTACCGCATTTTGACGTTCTATTACGCCATGGTGATTGGGCGGGCACCGGAGAGGTGTGCGCCTGACCACTGCAGGGGCCCGGCAGTCCCTGATAGCTGTGCCCCTGCTGTATCTGCCGGCATCGCTGTAAAAGCCTATGCCAGTGGATTAACCCCTTCTATGCCGTGGTCAGCTCTGACCGCAGCATAAAAGGTTCATGCTGCAGGTGAGGGAGCCCATCGGGTCCCCGTGCTGCTGTGCCGGTGACCCGATGGGTAACAAGGCAGCCCGGTGCCTGCACAGACTGCCCAATGCCCCAGGCTCGTCTCCTAGGCAACCTGTTAGTGTATTAGTCAGTGTAATACACTAAGGCCCTTTTTTCACACGAGCGAGAATTCCGCGCGTGTGCAATGCGTGACGTGAACGCATTGCGCCCGCACTGAATCCGGACCCATTCATTTCAATGGGGCTGTGTACATGAGCATTGTTTTTCACGCATCACTTGTGCAAATTGCAGCATGTTCTATATTCTGCGATGTTCACTCAACGCTGGCCCCATAGGAGTGAATGGGGCTGTGTGAAAATCGCATTGCATCTGGATGCCATGTGTTACGTTGCGTTTTTAACGCAAGTAACTTAGCAACACAGAATGGATTTTAGACAGGAAGTTGAGTTGCTCAGCGTCTGGCTCCAGGCAGCACATGAGGCAGGAGTTTGCTGCAGAATTTTCCAGCCCTTGCGGACCATTTTAAAAATCCATGCCGAAGACACCACGGGCTATAGATGTTGAGAGGCTCATTGTCCTCGTCCAGGAGAGGTCCTGCATTTGGGATACGTGGTCTGGGGAATACAACGGCCGGTATAAAAAAGCTGCGGCCTGGGTGGAGGTAACCCAGGAGCTTTTTGCCACCATCTGGGAGAAAACCAAAGGGCAAAGTCGCCAGAATTTGGGTAAGTAGCCAATGTATACACGTGTGATCCTTGCTGTCCTCCCTATTATAGAACATGTGATAGTTTATCCTCCAAAGCATAGCGCATGTGCTATTTTATCCTCCATAGCATATCACATGTGATCCGTTATTCTCCATAGCATAGCACATGTGATACGTTATTCTCCATAGCATAGCACATGTGATACGTTATTCTCCATAGCATAGCACATGTGATACGTTATAATCTGTTGGATTGTATATTTATGTAAAAAGTCGATGAGGTAAAGAATTGTTGATGGAGCTGCAGAGACCAGTTCCGCAAAGAGATGCACCAACAGGGGTGGAGTGGTTTCAGGCCCCCAAAGAAAAGGCCATATATTTATCGGGAACAACTCATGTTCCTCCGTGAGGTAATGGAGCTGCGTCCGTGAGTTAATTCTACACAATGACAAGTACATGTTTATCCATACACACTGTATGTAGACTATGTAGGTAATGTTATTCGTAAAAAATGTTCATGTTGCAAAGGCATATTTGCCAATATTTGCCTAACATGACAAGTGGATTAGGATTTGTTGCTATGGGTAGCTATGACACTTTTAATTTCCCCAATGTAGCTAAATGACCCCATATGTAATATGTTGGTTAGTTCATGTAGTACTATGTGCAAAAATGTATTTGATTATAGTAATATGTGACGTGAATAGTTATAAAACAAAAAACTGTTTATCTAGTAATGTACTATTTTTGAAGAACGGAGGACATCCTAGAGGAGGAATGGGATGAGTCGGCTCCTCTGATATCCAGTGCCTGTGAGGTAGACACTCCCTCTGGGCCAGCGCAGGTGGAGAGTGCCTCAGGACCCAGCATGGCACCATCCAGGCCACCAGCTGTTTCCGGAGGCGATTCCCCCCCCCCCCCCCCCCCCCCCTTGGCTCTACCCAGCCGGGCCAGACGATGGGCAATGCCTCCTGCCGAATCTCTCATAAACACACAAGTTCTTGATTATTTATTGAGAGCCCGGCAGGAGGATGAGTTTGACCTTTATGCTCGTAGTCTGCCCTCTTATTTGCATCGGCTGCCTCCAGAACGAGTCCTGAGAACCAAATCGGCTCTTGGAATAGTTCTGGATGCAGCCACTCCCCCCAACGACCCCACCAAAATTTTTGGGGCCCTGGAAAATTGGCGCCTCCATGGGAACATGTTTGGCCCCCAGCCAATGACAATTTTCTAGGGCTCACAGCCTCCACCACCGCCTCCTCCACTATTCCCACATGATGGGAAAGCATGCATACATGTTTGGCAACATTTTAAAAATGTATATGAATGAGGTATTAGTACATATTTCACATACCGTGTTGGAAACAATATATGTTAGCAAAATATGTAAGCTCGCAACCCACGTTAAGTGCCTAACTAAAAAATACAAAAGCTAACTAAAATATATCCATCCAGGTAAAAAAATATAACTGGCAAAAGAAAACGTCCATAAGTCGAGTTCTACTGCTGAAAAGAGAAAGAACCGATAGGGGACATAAAATAATCAGAAATTAATTCCCACACTCTCAGTCCAGCAGTTCCAGATCTTCCGAGTTGGAAAGTGTCTATTCCTGATGGCGGCCTATAGACTCGGGCGTCTTCATTAGGTGTCGACTCATAGGTACATATGTAGTTATGCACCACTACACACGCTTTAATTACCACATTATCGTTTTCTGGGGCCAGCTGTATGGACAAAACAAAAACCTGCCATTTACTAGAAAAAATACCAAAGGCGCACTCCACGGACC